>NW_025222291.1:669335-702017 GCF_014066325.1 Apis laboriosa
AAAAAAAAAAAAAAACAAGAGACATGCGGCGAGCCTGTACGCGACACTGTACGACCCTCTGGAACTTCCAAAAAACACTTTTAAGTAAAATTTGTTAACAACGAATCTCTAAAATCTCTTCGAATGGGAACGATCATTGCACAACAAATTTTCTTCCCTCGCTTCGAGGCTTCGAAATCGAATTTTCAATTCTTTTCAATTCTCCACGAGTATCTCTCTGCGTGTCAAAATAGATAATCGAGTCGAAACAAAGAAGAATAATAATAATAAGAAGATTCCAGAGTGGCAAAAGGATCGAAGAGAGTAGAGTAACTTCGAGAGAGGAGAATTGTGCAGCGTCGCAAGGCTCAAAACTTCATGATAACGAGCAGCAGCGTCTAATCTTCGAGCAGGCGTCCTCGTCAATCTTAACTTTCGACTTCTCTGCGGTCTTACCGGCGTTGATACTCTTCTTACCATCTTCTGACTCGTTTTGACTAAGCGGCATGTATCCGGGGTTGTTCGCGCGTCGAATTTCCGCTTCTGATATTTTTTTTTATTTTTTTTTTGCATTTTTTTTTTTTTTGGAGGGAGAAGGTTTCGCTTCCGAATTCATTTCGAAGTGGCATGCATTGGAATTCGAGGCGGCATGTCAGCGATGCGTGCAACCGGAACATGCAGAGAAACACACACGGGGAGAAGAGGGGTCATCGAACGTAAAAAAATTTCGTAAAAATTAAAGGGCGATCGTAAGACCGCTTTCCTCTCTGGCCTGAATGATTGAATGATAGATCGTTCGGCAGAAAATAATATATCACTTCGATATGTAAGAAAATAAGCTTAATGCATCGTTCTTTTTCAACTTCAAATCGAAAGATTACGATATCGATTTTATTCCTCCCTATGTTTATTAAAATTTGAATTACCATTTTTTTTGCAAATACAATTTTGAGACGTCTTGGGATAATTTTGAGATTAAATTTCGAGGAAAAAAAATTTTAATCCAAAAATTCCTAAGTAATCGATTCGAGGAGAAATTTGAATTAAACGCAGGATAATTTTGGGCCGCGCAAGTTGGAATAATTTCAAGAAGAATTGTCGAGGTGACGACGAGTTTTCGAACGGAGAAAATCGTGATACGTTTTTAGCGAGGCGTTCGGCAATCGAACGTAAAAGTGTCTTCCATTTGCGAAATGGGAAACTGATTTACGGGCCACGATCGCGATAAATGCACTTTTGCCCATTACGGGAATCAATCAAGCCTCGCGACGCGGATGCCAGCCGTGTTTCCGCACAATGAAACGCATTATCGGTGATCGTTTCGTTCCACGTGACACGTTCTCTGCAATTCTACCGTGGAAAACACCCAATTTCCATTTTAAATCTTGCCAATTCATTATCCAAAAGGGCGAAGGAAATAATCGAATCCCCGAATTTTTCGACCCTAATCTTCAAATTATACATTTTAGAAATTTTCCAATTTTCCAATTTTATCAAACTTGACGATCAAACGATAGGTCGAAAGATTTTTTTTTTAAATATCTATCTTTAAATATATCCTCTGTTCGACTGTTCGATTCTCGTTTTATTATCGATAATCTCGATTATCTCGATCAACGATGCATTAAACATTTCATCGACGACTGAGAAACAAAAAAGAAAAAGAAAAAAAAAATGAAAAATATAGTAAAGAGAAAGAATCGAGGAATAAACTAGAGTATAAATTACTGTAAACCTTAATGCAATAAAGCAAAATAGCTATCCTTACTCTTTCATAAACCTCTCGATTTTAACCTGTTAACAAATTATTTCTTAAGCTGTTCTTCTTAAAATATCAATATATACATATATATCTTCGAAAGTTCAATTCTAAAGGCTGAAACAAAGTTTGTACAAAGTAACAAGTAATATTGAAAAATGTCATTCAAGATGTATTTATTAAATCGCAAAGGAACACTCGTATTCCCGAGTATTAATGGCTATCCCGAGTTATAAATAAAATCTCAAACGACACTTTCGCGCAACAATACACGTTCAAATATATTTTCGCCTCTAGAACCAACCTTCCAAATTTTATTTTTTTATTCATCCTCGAATAAAAAACGATCTTGTCAACGATCGTACGCGCGGTTGTTACATCGAGAACCAGAGAAGAAAGCCAGAGAGGCAGAGAGGTGTGAAATGGATACAGACCGTTGCTTGAGGAGTCGTAGCGTCGCGACGATGCCGTGGGCGTCGCCGCGTGGTTGCTGCCGATGTAGATGGCCGCTGGCGAGGACGGTGACGCGCCAGTCTGGCTGTTTTGGCTGTTGCTGCTGCTACCGCTGCTGCTACCGCTTCCTGCGCTGCCAGCTAGTCATGCAACCAACCAACCAAAAGACGAGCTACTGTCAGCCTCCGAACAGCTTCCTCCCGGTCGCTTCTGGCCGATTTTCACCGTACCGTCATAGTTCGATCGTTGCACTCTCGCGTCTCTCGAAATTTCGAACAGTTTTTTTCTTTTTTCTTTTTTTTTTTTTTCTTTTTTTTTTGGACAAACAAGTGTTTGAACTCAATTTTTTGAAAGAGTCTCTTCCACGCCATGTCGATGGCGAGCATTGGAGAGTATTGAATTCGAAGAGGAAGATATAATTTCGAAAGAGAGACTTTTCGATCATGATGATTCAAAGTATCTGGAGTTTGCTTGATTGAAGAATGTTAGATTATTTTTTTCTAAAGGAAATCATATTCTCTTTTGAATTCGAACGATTGATTTCAAGATGGTGAGAGATATGTTGGTTAATTTTTGACTAGTTTTCGCTTTGGATCTCTTTTCCTCGTATATAGGAGGGATAAACGGAGAAATCACGATAGAAGAGAAAAGCTTGGATAGATCATTTCTTTTATCATCCAAATGTGTTGGAAGAGAAAATGAGGATCGATTTAAAAAAAAAATTCCACGAGAGTGCAACGAGGCGTCGTGAGAGGAATATCAAAAGAGGGAAACAAAAAAAAAAAAAGGAGAAAGAGAAAGAAATAGTAGAAGATAGAAGAGGATAAATAAGAAATCGTATATATATGTATATATATCGGAAGCGAGTTGGCAAAAATGCAGGCTTCTCGTTGATCGAACAAAGCGTTCAAACATTTTGGATCGTTCTGATCTAGATCCATCTAGATTAGACTGCACTAAGTGACGAGATTCGAATGAGAGAGAAAAAAAAAAAAGAAAAATAGAAAAATAGAAAAGACCAAGTGATAATTCTCTCGCGGTTTCCTATGAATCCTCGTGGAGATTGATCTTTAAGAAAAGAAAAAAAAAAGGAGGGAAGATATATATATATATGTGTGTGTGTGTGCGCTATAAAAATATCGACAATTGGTGCTGTGTGTGTTCTGTTCGAGATTGAAAAACAATAAGGAGGGGGAAAAAAAAAAAAAGAATGTTAACACGCAAGAAGTAGCGGGGAGAGCAAGCATTTGGGGGCGTGAGAGAGAGATCTATGGCCACGAAGCGTGATAATATCCTGCGTTTTCGACCATGTGTCCACGGTCAAAAGGTAACAAAATCGTGGGAGAGAAAAATAAATCCAAGTCATGCTTCGACTCTAAAAGGGACTCACCGATTTCTGTCGGTCTTCTGTCTTGTTTCTGCTTGGAAATTGTATGCGTTTTCGATGATTCACAACTTGCAATATCGTATTTATATATATATAAGTTTCATGATAGTCATGATACCTAAAGGACCAGAATCAAATCTCGAATAGTTTAGAAATTGAAGTTTTCTTCATCCCTCGAAAAAAAAAAAATTCGAACGGTTCTTTGAAATTATAAATTGTCACAAAGAAAAATTTTTCCAATTTGGTCCTCGAAGCATCGCAAAAAAAAAAAAAAAAAAAAAGAACCATCGATAATTTTACCCTCGTTTCGAAAACGAGGCTTTCGAAGAGCAGTTTTCTCGATTCAGGCAGAAACGATTGGATCGCGACAGAAAATCTTACCGATTCGTCGGGGGGTGGACTCGTCTGGTTGAATTTCAGTATCCTTTCCTCGTGTCCTGCGCCACGTAGGCGAATTTCCGATAACAGCCACAAAGAGAGTCTGCAATTTCGCGGGTCTCTGCTGGGACCGATCGTAAAGAAACTTTTATTCGTCGATATAAAGAGAGACAAAGAGCGAGAGAGAGAGAGAGAGAAAGAGAAAGAATATCTCGACGAGCTTTCGATTATTCTCGTCCCGTTCACGTTTCTTTAAGAGAAAGAAAGAAAGAAAAAAAAAAAAGAATGAATAAAAAGATGACTGACGTAACAAATATAACGATTGTAAGATTATTCTCGTCATCTTTAATCTCTTTTCATTTTCCTTCGATTTCCTTTTTTTATTTTTTTTTATTTTTTTTTTTCTTAATTCGAATCAAGTTCCTTCGTTCGTTCGAACGTTAACGTTAAATCTTTTGTTGAAACGAGTATCGTTATTGTTATGGACAGGCTTCGTAGAAATGACTTTCCATCCCCTTTTTCATTTTCGAGGATCGAAAAGGCTTTGAGAATCTTTGAATTTCTCTCGTTGAAATTGTTCGTATGATTGAATGCATCCTTCGAAAAATACGTAGTTTATTTTATCTTTTCTGTGTATTTTAAAGTGTAAATATAAAAATATGCATATGCATATTTCACGTACGGATCTGCGATTAAATCGATCGATCGATCGTTCGATCGTGTTTATATTTATCCTTGTTTCTTATCTTCGAAATGATGATAATTAAGGATCGACGCTGGCGTAGGCGGAAGTGACAAAAACTTTGCTCCGCCGAGAGAATCGAAAGAACGGTAGAAACGGTGAGGGCTGATATTTCGCGCCATTTTGTTCCGGTCACCAGGCCAAGCGGAGAGACGCCATAAAAGAGACGCCAGCAATTATTTCCGACGACTATGCCGCTCGTAAAATGTTAAACAGGACACGGGGATATTACATACCGCAGCTATATTAATCCTCTCTATTTTTATATCTTGCAGAGGTTTTAAAATTTAAGTGCTTCTCGACCAACTATAAACACGTAACCTGAACATTTTATTGGAATTCGTAAAAATTTCGTTTCGTAACTATAAGAAAAGATTCTAAGAAACCGATATTGTTTTAACTTACGGAAAAATACAAAGGTGTCGTCCCAAAAATTCCAAAATTCTCTTCTAGGAAGAAGAGAATCTTTGCGTTCGAAACAAATATTTTTCATCCAAAATTTACTTTGCAGCAAAAAGAGATCCTTTTTTAAATCGTAGAGATTCCAAGTTTTATCACTGCATTTTTCTTCCCTCTTAACTGTCACACGCTTCCTGCAAATCCAATTTTCACAAACTTGAAACACCAATATACACTCTTTCTTTTCTCCATCTCGTATTCCTTCTTATCTCTTTGGAGAAATAAAAATTCTCCAACGAATCGTTCTGCCAAATCACGAGAAATCGCAAGAACGTTTTTTCCGAAATTCAAAATCGGAATAAATCAGCCCGAAATCCCATCGATTCTACCGTGCTTCCCTCTCCTCGGCTCGACTCTCACCACCCGATTTACCTTGTGCTCCCTGTAGGAGTACCGCGGCTAATCCAAGGGGGTTTCCCTGAACCTGGTTCTGCTTGTTCGTCTCCCTCGCCGCCCCAACTACCCTGGAGAACGCGGACACGGCGGCGGCGGGACTGTTCGGGGGCGTGCCCTGGGAGGCGGGGCCTTTGTCGAAGAGTTCGAATTTCACCGATTAGAAACAACCTTTCCGGATTTTGATTATCAACACCAGGCTTGTCCAAAACTCAACACGAGACACCGCGCGAGAAACACACCCTCTCGCGCGGGATGGAAGAAGAGGAGGAGGAGGAGGAGGAGGAGGAGGGCGCATTTTGAAGGCTAGACCGATTGTCGCAATTGGGTCTATCGAGATTAGATTTAGGAAGAAGTGATTAGATTAGAAGACGATTGTTACGTTAGTCGTATTCTGCCAATAATTATTCCCGATGTGATTGCGAGCACAGAAGCGAGAGTTATAGAGGATCGACAGAAAGAATATCATTGGCGCCAGGAGTTGAAGCGAATTTTTTTCAAGAGGAATCGATGATCTCAATTCCTGCGGGAAGAATGTCTCGGGAATGTTAATCGCGAGGAACATTCCTGTTAGTTAGAAGAAGCGGTCAACGAGTGAGAACCAGAGTGAAAAAAATTGCGTTAAGTCGATCTTTCGATCTTGTGATCGCAAATATTTTCAATAATGTTTGTTACAACGATTGATTTAACGCACTTCCTTCTTCCTGATTTCACCTGAGGAGGCAAAGAATCTCTATAATTGTCAATTCCACCAAACAAGAAAAAAGAAAAGAAGAAGAAGAAGAAAAGGAGAGGAAAGAAAGTAAGAGAGGCAAAAATACGTTTGCACGAGGCGAACTCCGTCGCTTTTCGTTTCAACCTCATCTGCGATGTTCGAGGAGCGGATACGCGCGAGTTAACAAACGGGTTTCGAAGCGGGAAACGTTGCTCCGTCGACGTGGCGGCAACACCGACCTTTGCCTAAGTGGAACGAGAATAGTCGCGCACAGTCACGATGACAGATCCTCGCCCGACATAGACACGGTTTCGCGGCTGAAAATAGATTTGGAAGAGGCTGGCGGGCGATCGTGACCCAACCCGATTCGTGGCGGAAGTCCGTTTCGCGTGGGACGCCGCCGCCATTAGTCATCCAACGGCCTCACCGGATGCCCCACTCGGGATCCCGGTATTACGCAAAAATGTCGATACGAATCCGAGAAATCGAGATTTCCTGGCTTGACCAAGTTGTTCTTGTCCCCGTGCCAGGGGCACGGCTCGTTCAGTTGTTTTTGGAGCGGAATTTATCAGAGTGGAGGGAGCGTTTCTTTTTTTGGCGTGTAACGTGTTGCGAAATTTCGAACAGATCCCGTTCAATTCGAATAATTGGGGAATTTTCTTTCGCAAAGAAGTGCAAGCTTATCGAAAATATATGGATTGTTTCGTAACGATTGGATTTTCGATAAAAGTTTCTTTTTTTCGCTTTCCTTTTTTTTGCTCCTTAAAAGTATTTTATAAATATAAAAATAAGTGTTGTGTAAAAAATTGGAACGATATTTCCAGGGAAAGAAATAATTGGGATATTTCGATTTAGGTTACATTACGAAATCACCACCTGTACCGTCCAGTTAAGCCATCAATCGTAATTCCGATGAATGAACCAACTTCATCGAGAAAAAAATCCTCCTGGCGCGATTAATGTCACGTAAAATATGTTCATGGCTCACCGTAATTGTCAGGCTGCTTCGAGGAACTCGGCAAGCCAGCGGTGGCCGACATTTCGAGGACTTCACCTACTACTCCTCCCTTCGAAACGCATTTACCACTTTCCAACACTTATTATCCCTTTTTTTCCGTCAACGTGACGGATTTCGAACAACGAAACACTGGGAAACACGTGAATCGTTCTCGAATGCCCTCAGTCCCGCGCGAAAGGGAGGAAAATCTCGAAGAGATCGACTCGGTTTTATTGCGCTCCGCACGGCCGGCTTCGAGGATGGCCGAACGAACGGCGCGGACTGCTGCCAATCTATTTTCAAGCGGTGCCAAGCGGCCAGGTATTTCCGTTGACAGCGCGCCACGCGAGTTCGGGCGAGTTTCTTCAATAGATTCCACGATATTCGAGTTTTCTCGCTCGATATTCCCGCCATCGCTCGAAATCGAACGTCGGCCACGCCTTGAAATCGCCGCCATTCCGTCGTATTTTCCCCCATTTTCCATTTCTATTCGGCTAACAGTTGGAGTTGTAGCGCAGGTTAAAGATTTTGACTGCTCAAGGTCACCGTGTGGCTGTAAGCTAGAGGAACGCGGCTACCTTCCCCCACCATGCCGCCTCACCTAATCTCCGGCTGGTCGAAAGTGGGGGTACGCTCGAGCTATGGTGGGGAGCGCTGCTTTGAACGCCAATTGATTTCGAACAGGCTATATCTATACTAGAAATTCTTATTTCACAGCTTTGGAGGATCGATTCTAAGGGAGGCAAAAATAATTATGAAAGATAGAATATTTACAAAAATATTGATCGATAATAAAAAAAGAAAAAAAATTATAACTTTTGTCTCGATCTTTAGAATAGATTCTCTAAAGATGTTTCATTGAATATATATTAACATTCTGTACACTATGAATACACACGTGTTAATTAACATATAATTTGAAATACAACTATCTGCTCTATGCTATTCCACGGTGCTTATTATCAGCAAATTTAAACATTGATGGAAACAATGTTTTATTTTAAAATCTCGATAGACTAAAAATTGTTTTCATACACGTTCAAATTTTGATCTCTAATCTATTTATTTTCTCTCGTAAGAACACGATTAATTTAACACATTACGAAATTCAAGATGTATCGGCATTCATAAGAAATTCCTGGCAAAATACCTCGCGTTTGATATGCATCGTTAACCGCTAAAAAAAAAAAAAGAAAAAATCTTAAATGGCAAGTGGCAATAAACTTAAAAATATTTGATGCAAAAATATATATATATATATACTTGTTTAAGCAATAAAAGTGTCCGATTCGCAATGTGTTAAGAGGCATAATGTTCTAAAGGCACGTTTCTCATGCTGCATAATATATCCGTGTAATCGAGATTTTTACACATGATGATTTTCTATATACGTTCGATCTTCTATATTCCAAGTAACTTTGAGCAGCCGCAACCGATCTTAACCCGACTAGAAGAAGAGTTAACAGCCATTCGAAATGAACTCTAAAAGAGAAACTAATCGATGAGAAAAAGAATTCATTCAAGATTGCGATGCGATATCTCAATCAAAAATGATTAATCTCGAATCGTTTCGAGAGACTAATCGATGATGATTTCGTTCGAAATGTTGGGAACCATCGATCGCGAAATGCTTGTGTGGCGAATTAATGCGAAGAAGAGAACTTCTACGATGAATCTTTGGCTACGTGTGTAACACGATCAAACGATTAAGCAACAAAACTCTGAGAATCCAGGCTATCTATTCGATCAAACACAGGCGACTAAAACTTGCTAAAGCTTACGATACTGGATCTACTTATCGTTCAAGGTTGCCAAGCTGCCATAGACGTCTCGTCCAAGAGCCTCCTCGTCCATGACGACATTTTAATCTCGATCACGAATTCGTGATCGTAAACAATTAATTACGTGGATATTTCGAAAGTAAAAGAAGAATTAAAAAAAAAGAAAAAAAACAAAAATATATAATTATTTACAAAAAAAAGAACGGTGGTTTTTTTTAATATATCGTCAAAGTTATCATTCTGAGCAGTGATGCAAAGATTTTTACTTCTTGCTGTTAAAAAAAATTAAGAAAAAACTAACCCAAATCGATTGATAGTTGAATATACCCAAAAATGATAATTCATATATACGATTTGGATTAGATTAACGAACAACAAATCAAGTAAAACTTTCACCAATATTGCTCATGAATAATATCATGATAATCTCGACAAACATATTAAAAAAATTATGAGGATCGAAGTATAGTATCTTTTTTTATAAATAAAATTTAACAAACAAAAAAGAAAAGAAAAACAAAAAAAAGACAGCCAGCTGCTCGATGGTAACAGTATACACGTGAATATATATATATATTATTCAATTTCCTAAACAGCATAACGTTCGCAACAGCGCAAGAACAACAATCCTACGTAACAACGTCTAATTGTACGTCTAAACAATATACACAGTGGCGTGATAAAAAGTGGTTGTAATCGAGATATCGCGGCATAAACAGGTTGTTTCTACTCGCCTCGGGAGCAGTAGATCCGCTAGATGTCTGATCAGACGTCCTCGAACGCTAATTTTCTCGTCGCTATTATAGGTTGACGTACGCTTCTTCCGGTGTCGAGAAGTTCACGCTCTCGTTTCGTAAATCGAGTGCGTGGATTACACACATTGGATGGAAACAGACAAACGAGGGAAGGCGCTTTCGTTTCAAGATGCCGCGAATCTCTTTTGTTCTCGAGACGGGAAACACGTGATTTTTCACGCAATTTTTATCGAGAACGGATACATTATACTTCCTATATGATTTGTGAAATTTCTTAACAAAATTGCCTTATTATCGTTAATATATTATCTCGTGATATGATATATAATATGATATATAATTGTAGATATCGTTCGATAAATTATATCAGTTTCTATATATTTCTGATAAATTTCTGATATTATTTACTTACTTCCTTTGCCTTAACAATTTAATTAAGAGATAACGCTAATAGCGTAGTAAGTAAGTAAAAATCTCTTATTACTCTAGGAGTAATTATCTCGTCTATCTATGGATTGATAAGTGTATCGTAATTAAATCTAGCCACAATATATTATAAATATTCATAGTTTTACGAAACAAAGATCAACAGATTGCTTGATTTGCTTCGCCTACAAGATCGCATGACCACGTTTGTGTCAGTATTATTCCAATCAAAATCCAATTTTTCCAAAAAAAGAACCTGTATCCAAAGTCGACGTTAACGTTTACAAAACAATAATTTACCCTTGCTCAAAATTTCACAAACCATTTACCTTACCATTTACAACGAATTCCATTAAATGCCACCATGCTTCGAATAAATTTCCAACAACACGATCCAACCAACACGTGTATCATCACGTGAAACCCTCCCCTTTTCAACGTTAAATAAATAACAACGATATTCTTTTTTTTTTTTATCAAACACCACAATTAAGGACACATACGCGTACGTTTACACGGACACGATCGTGCACGACGTAAGGAGAGGGACGGTTGATTGATCCTCGTGATGGCTCGTACGTGGGGGGGGGAGAGGGTTCAGGGGAGGGTTCACCGATTTTTCAGACCGATCAGAGGGGGAGGGGAGGGGAGGCAACGCACGCGAAATCCTTATTAGTTGGTGGTGGAACGAGAGGAGGCTGGAGAGACGGTAAATCCGAAGTACGAGTTAGCGGAAGCTGGAACAGACAGGGGTGCAAAAGCTCGAAGCTCGTCACTGAGCTCCTAGTGGCATTGGCTTCCCCTATTCCTTCTCGTGTCCCCTCTCGAAATGCAAAATAAAGGGGGAAAGCTCGAGGAAACGAAGATTAACGAGAACGATTAATTCTCCTTTTCTTCTTCTTCGAGATATTTTTTTTTGTTTCAATTTCGAGATTTAATGCAAGTAGAGATATTTTTTTTTTTTTTCTTAGGCGAGAGGGGAATTTGAGAGTTTGCTGGATTTAGTTTCTTAATGAATTTTTACGATATTTGCCAATTCGAAAGTTATTAATTATTTATCCAGCAATGATTCCAATAATTCGGAAAGGAGGAGAAAATTACGAAAAATTAACTTGGATTTTTTTGGAAAACAAACGAAGCAACTTCGATCGAACGGTAACCAGCAATTGGAAGAATAGGGGAAGCCAGGTCTGAACCGGAGGACATCTACACGTAACACACGTGGAAATATATACGTATATAAATATATATATGTAAATCTATACGGAGGTACGTAATATATATATATATGTATACACATGAACACGAGACGTCGAAACGCGTATTACGTACACGTTTCTCGGCCTTCGATATGCAAGGTTTACCTTCGGGTTCTTTGGCAATGACCGTGCTGCTCCGGTCGACGCCGCCCTTCTTATCCTCTGTACAACAATACACACATACATCACGAATATGCGACAGTTTTTTTTTTTTTTTTTATATATATAAAATATATTCTTTTACATTCTTCGTTTTCTTTTCTTTTATTTATTTATTTTTTTTTCTCAATTTTTATCTTTATATATATATATTTTTATCTTCATACAAAAAGATTTAGAGACCAGCCAACGCAAGTTTAATATTCAACTAAGCTGATATCTTCTTCTTTTTTTTTTTTTTTTTTTTTTTTTATATTTTCTCGTAATATTTAGATTCGAGTGAATCAGAGAGCAAAAGATTACAAGATACAATTTTACAATTATTAAAGATTTTATCTTTAATAAAAGATTCGTTTTGATTTCTCTTCCCTCTTCTCGGGACATTTAATATCTACTATTATTCCGTTAAATTTATTTAAATTAAATACAAAAGTTCACCGTTGATATTTCGTTTATATAATTATCATCTACGCTTTCAAAGATCGAAACGTTTCCTTTAACTCCTTATTCCCCAAGAGATAATTAATTTCGACTGCAATTTCGGGGCCAAGTTTTCTGCAAGCATCCTTCATGTATTTGCTATCGACCCGTTAACGAATAATCGTCTAAGTATCTCCGGATCTGGAAAACTTTGTCCACGGTAGTCGTGTTTCTTTTGCTCCTCGAAAGGAATTATTCTTCTATTTAGAGGTTTCGCACGAAGAGACAAAGATTCGTTGAAACTGGAGAACACTTTTTGCGACGACAACGATTTATATAATTTCACGGGTTGCTGATTAACCTCTCTTTCATTATTTGCTTTCTGAATCGGCTCGAGGCCAAATGTCACGACTTCGAAGTATCTCGATCGCGTGTATTAATGCAAAGTAGCTGGACTCCGTGGCTGTTAACTTTGGAACACCTTGGATTTTCGAAGATAGCCAAAGCTCGATTTCTCATCGAACGCGACTTTTTCCTTTTTTTCTCATTTATCTTTCATTTGTCGAAGAAAATTTTAACCACGAAAAAAAAAAAAAAAAAAAAAAAAAGAAAAAGGATTTATAAACCCTTTTCGAATCGAGTAATATTTATTCTTATTCTTGATCGATGACACATTTTATCCCTGATGTTCTTTTTACAGATGTAAAATGTATCGATACTAAAACTATCTAATATGTACTTTAAATACATTACGTGTGAATGATATATAGCGGTATGATGAAAATATATATGTATACAGTCAATTACAAAAATTTTTGTACACAGTTTAAGTGAGTTTAAAGCGATTAAATCAAGTCGCAAAATTTTGTTTTAAATGAAATTTTCCGAGTTTGTACATGTTTGAAAATATACAAACACGGTATAAGTGTTTTTCATTCAAAAAATCTGTAAGATTTATTGCACGAAGATATTTCTTTGCGACTGGCTGTATCCAATTTTATCGATTCGTTCAACTACTAATTATAATGTCGAGCGTGAAAGGGTCTACTACGCAATATACTCTAAGAATTAAATTTTCGAATAATTATCGCGTTCGATGCAGTTGTAGTCGATAAATCAATCAAGCCGACATTCAAAGCGATAAACATTCAACGTAAGCGTATTCAAATTTAAGAAAGGAAGCGTACATTTTTTTTTTTCTTTTAAGCATTATTTCGTTTCTTTTTTTTTTTTTTCCCCTTCATTACAAACGCCTCAGAGTTCCAGCTAGTCCACAAAAATTGATATTATTCTACATAAAAAAGAAAAAAAAAATGGTAAATATACTTTCTAGCTTATACGATTCTAAAATGTCGACTAACGGAAGATGAGAGTAGATAGAGATAGATAGACAGACGGATAGATAAAGTAAGAAATAGTAATAAAGAGTTGTAACAGCACCAGAATATTTTATCTTTCTTCCCCGTATTTGGTCTCTCGATCGAGTATCATACATGTATAGACTCGGGTTCTCTTCGAATTAGGGGGTGCGAAGGGGAGAAAGGGGTGGCGTTCACACGACTGAGAGGGAGAGAAAGAGAGAGAAAGAGAGAGAGAGAGAGAGAGAAGGTGGAAAATCATTCCTGTCGAAAAATTGAAACGTTCGAAGTGCCCTGTGAAGCAGGTCTTGAGAGGTAATTCGTCAAACGATAACGATTGACGTAGAAGAAGATATTTCTTTTTTAAAATTTCTTAAAATTTTAAATCTCTTAAAATTTCAAAAGTTTTCGATTCGAGATTCTTTTACCGGTTTAATTATTATTAGAATGATGTATTCACTTTCGAGATAATATTATTACCTGGAAAGAACATTTTTCTTTTTTGCGATTGAAAGTTACTCTCGGAGATATAATCATTCTGAAAGTGGAATGTCCAATTGCAAAAAATATTCTCAAAGAAATCTTTGAAATGTTGAATTGAATTCCAATTCGGTCGAATAATTCTTACACCTCTGCCCTCTCAAATCCATTATTTCACGAGAATAACAGGATTATTATCCAGGGTAATTATCCAGGGATAAAATAATCCAGGTAAAGTGCTGGAGGAGGGTGCAGTTCGGTGTGAAAACGAACGTGCAAAACGTCGATGAAGACGGATCGATCCTTCTCCTCAGAAGGATAATTGCACCCTTGAGTGCGTTCTACCAAAAAATAAAAACAAGCCACACTTTCACAAATAGAGAAAGAGGAAAAAGAGAAAAGATAGAGAGAGAGAGAGAGAGAGAGAGAGAGAGAGAGAGAGAGAGAGACAGAGAAAAGATCTGAACAATCGAGATAAACCTGGAGGGATAAGAAAAATTCTTTGAAATATCAATATATATATATATTCTCAAATCAGCAAGGATTAGAAACAATTCTTCTTTCGATTCTTTTTTTACAGGATATACAGGGTGACTCAGCATATAAAGTCACCTCGATTATTTTCGTTATCAATTGATCATCAATCATTTTTTTTTTTCTTGTCATGGATATAACGGATATAGACGTGATTTGACTTTTTTCGTCGAGTTTCGATAATGATCTGATAATAAAAATAAAAGTACAGAGATAAAAAATATTTTTATCGATGTATCGATCCATGGATAACAAGAATAATCACAAGAATGATCATCACATCACCCTGTATATCTATCAAAACCAGACAGAGAAATATGGATAATAAATACAAGTGGATGCAGGGGAGAGCATAGATGGCAGACAGATGTAGATAATAGACAATTGTTGCATCTCGAAACTCGACATTTTATCCACATTTTATCGTCCATGGAGTTGTTTCGAGTTTCAAACAGGGATAAAAAAAAAAAAAAATAAATAAATAAAAAGAAAGGAGGGAAATTTCCATCTTATTTCTTGTTTCTCGGACAAGAGCGCGTGACACGCCTTTTTGGAAGGCGAATATATTTCGATTTCGATCAAAGTGTCGAAGAGAATCGCTTAAAAAAAAAAAAAAAAAAAAAAAAAGAAAAAGAAAAAGAAAAAGAAACACATCTCTCACGTTTAAAACGAAGCGTCCCTTCGGTTATTTTGGCTTTGGTACACTCGACTCGGCATCCGAGAAAGCGTGGGTGTGTCGATGCACAGGCATGCACAAGCGGAATGGGATACGACAAACACGTCTAAAAAAGCAGATCGGTTTTCATGCTTGTGGTGAAAGCGGAGGAGGCGTGAACTTGTCCCTTCGCATCGGCTTCGCTCTCAATGGGGAGGGGCTTCAATTTTCAATTCTCGAGTTTAGTGTTAACTATAATGCGCACTGCCAATTGGAAAAAATATAATAATCTTCACTCTCCAACTCTTGCGTGAGTTTCGAGTAAAAAATGTATTATATTATTGTATTACGATACGGTGTATAGATTTTAAAAATAGAAAAGGATTTATTGATTTTTTATATCCAGGCTTCGTCTAATAATAATGAAGAAATCGTGTGGAAACATCGAGACAACCTCAATAATTTTAATGGAATTTAAATGAGTAATCTTTTTTCTTTTCTTTTCTACAATTACATATCTCATTCCTTTACAAAGACGAATTTTTCTTCGACATTTATACTTATTTCTTCTTCTATCAATTCAATATAAAAAAAGATTTTACATCGAGTATATTAATCCTCGTATCGAAATTGTGGCGAATATTCAAAAAAATTGAGTTCAATGAAACCGAACAAATCCAATCTCGAGAACGAATCCCCGCCTCGTTGACAAGTAATAATAAAAATGGATGCAAGCCATGCACGAAAACGTGTAATAGTGGAGATGTGTAATAAGAATAGTGGCGAAGAGAAATGGGCGAAACTGATAACAGGCAAGTCAGTGATGGTGTTCATAAATCCATAACACCGGAGTGACGTGTATTATCTCTTTTTTTTTTCTTTTTTTTTTTTTTTTTTNTTTTTTTTTTTTTTTCGGTGATGATGCCACATGGCGGTGAGAGAGACTGTGCGAAGATTTAAGATTGCTGTAAAGAACAGGGAAGTTTAGTATTTCTCGTCTTCGGTGGTGATTTGTGTTTGAAGGAGGATGCACAGACAGAAGTGAGAAAGATAGAAGAGATGGGCAGACAGAGTGTTCGTTAGAGATGGTGGTTTTTCTTCGACTTCGAAGGAAAGATCCAGTGAAAATAATTCGAAGTGGTGCACAGCGAGGAACCAACGCAATGTGAATCGTTGTGTAAACGTGTGCGTGTGAATGAAAGAGATTAGAACAGAAGTATATGTATATTCTTAACCCTGCCACTTTCTATCTAATTATTCTACATATTGAAACAAATATTTCAAAAATATTTTTTCAAGTGGCAAGTGTTAAGAAAAGGGGGGAAAAAAGAGAGAGAAAGAGAGGGAAAAGAATAAAACAAAAAAGAAGAAAATGAGAAAACGATTAACGATTAGAAACAATATGATCGTGTTTCTTTTATTCGTCTCGACTTACGTATACCACCGTGATGACGTGTTCGAGATCGCAGCATTCCCTACGATCTCTGATTGTGTGCTCGCTAATGTGGACGATGCTTCTCTAACGTGGCACAAACTAATCTAACTTTCTAGATGGCTAATCGCTACTGACTCGCTCTAGAAACGTGGAAAACGTCGTGGTGGTAGCGAAAGTGAAGAAGCGCGGCGGAAATTATATGGTTTATTCGAGATACTGTTCCGTTGTATCTCGAACGTCGAACTGAAACTTTCTCCTTCCCTTCCAATTTTTTTCAAACGCGATCCTCTCGTTAAAAATGACGAAACAAAAGTGAAAAGTGGAAAGAGATTATTTCCAGTTCGACGACGAAAAGAAAGGGAAGGGGGGAAAAAGAAAAAGAAAAGATAGAAAAGGAATGAAAATGAGAGAAAGCTCGATGAACGTGAAGAAAAAAAAAAAAAAAAACAAAGCGAAAGCGACGCGATTATCTTGGTCGAAAAATCACGATTAATCAAATTTCTCCCCTTTTCGTTTCCAATCTCGCCCCGTCGATCGTTCGAATCGCAGAATTTTCGAATGGTCGAGGAATAAATAACCCTGCAAGTCGAACGTCTCGATTACAGGTGAAATTTCGAACAACGAGATTTCCAGAGTTAACGTTAACTTTTGCCACACACAACAGTTTCGCCACTCTATTACATCATCCGAGCCTGCCTCTCTTATTGTGCCACGCTAATTGCACACTGATGCGGATAAATATATGTAGTATAAATATATGGACGAAAATGAGAAACGAGAGAACGGTGGTGGTCGCTATCGAGACTTTTCAAATAAACTTCTCATTCTCTCATCTCCATCTCGCGGTATCCTCGTGGAAATAAAAAAAAAAAAAAAAAAGTCGCAAAGAGGTTATTATATTTCGAGAGGAGAATCGAGAGGAGCGAGTTCTGCGAATTAGTCGAGGTTCGATTGATCGATCGCGATCGTGGAATGAGAAAATGGTGATCGAGCGAGCGAGAAGAAAAATGGCTGTCACGGATGGTGATGGCCATACCGATTACGCGGCAGAATTTTTTTGAGGAGGAAAAAAAAAAAAAAAGAAAAAAAGGAAGGGAGGACGTTCATTGGAATTGCAAAAATTTGGAATTCTTCGAGAAATTTGAAAAATTCATCGATCAATCGATCAGATATACAAGAAAAGAAAATTTCTATTAAAATCTGTATCGTTGATTCGAATAAAAAAAATTCCTTTTGGGATTTGATACACGTAAATTATTATCGAAGATTGATTCTAATCTTTTTTTTTTTTTTTTTTTGAATACTTGTTACGTACTTTTAATACACTTATAAAAATTAATAGATAAATTAATAATAATAAATAAACAATAAGTTTCTCGTGTATATAGATTCACACTTAGATCCCAGAAATATTTGACTGACTTTAACTATATCATTCATAGAAAAAAATTTCGTAACCTTTCAATTCTTTATAAACAGCTTAATCGTTTTCGAATAGAAAATTACAATAGCATAGTAAAAACTAAATACGAAATATGCGAATATTTTTGGGACTAACTGTATGTAAGTACCTGTACAACAATCTAAAACTCGCGTCAGTATCGAAAAAACATGTCGATAAATGTACGAGGTTGGAGTACCCTGACACACATATGGTTCACCGAACAGTAAACGCGTCAAATACTGGCCGGGACCCTACATTTTTCCGATAGCGATACTTCTGTCTGACGCAATACCGTCTGATACTACTCGAGCCGGTGCCTGACCAATTTCGCCTCGCGCCACTACAAGGGACCCCGCGGAAAACGTTTGATATTCCACTTGATGAACACCGTTGCGTGGACATGTGCAACGCTTACGTCGTTACGTTTACGAAATTTTGGTTTCGAAAACCGTGGGGAATCACGAGTCTCTCTGTGTAAAGAGGGAGTGTGATCGACGATTGAACGTCGAAAATTAAGGTTAGAAATTAGATAATATTGAGGCTGATACGAAACGAAAGTTTGGACGATATGATCGAATTATATATAGGGTGGTTCATGATATTTCGAACATTCGAGTTCAAAGATATGGAAAAATTGTTATTATATAATATTGAAAAATTACGTGTTCTTTTATTCGATTAAAATGTATCCACACCCCACATATAATCGATTACTGTCGACAACGCGTAAGATTATCGTTCTGGAATCATAGTTGATACAGAGAAGTACGTACACAAATGTTGTTTCACGCATCTTATTCGATTGTACGCACGTGTTATGGATTTGTGAGCATCGTGTGTGAAGAAAATAGCGTTCTCTCGATCGTTCCTCGCGCAGCTGTTCTACGAATTACTTGTGATACTTGTTGTGAGACTTGATGTGATTTGTATGATATGATTGTGATAACAGATCGTTCCATAAGTCGTTGTATATAATAATTAGAGGAGAAATTTATGATTATTCAATATTTTGTGTTAAATATCTTTTTCATATCATTGGAACAAGTACGAGTAAATTGATCGTAAACGAAGACTTATGAAATGAAATTCGATATTCGAGGCCTCCACAAGCGTTCTCTGTTTGAAACAACTCTGTGATCGTTATAAGATACTTAAGCTACTTCTGAAAGCCTCAAAGGATATCGAATGTAACTAGTGAATCTCGTGTGATCTATGTGTGACATATCAAAAGCGAGTCGCTTGCTGTATGGAAATGGCGATTGAACGATGTCGGAGGATAAACTTACATTAGCTACAGATTGATCTATTTTCGTGTCGCTAAATTTTGGCCATCTAGAAATGATCTACTTGTACTGTTTAATCACTTGATTCTCCTCTAAGAATGAAGTCACGGATAAAAATGAGAGAGAAAATTGAAAAAAATATATAAATCGTGATAGATGTGACAATTTACGGATAAAAAAAAAAAGAATTTGGAAGGATATGAATCCACGATGAAAAATACGTAATCAATGGATTCGATATCTCCAAATTTTTGATTTGCATCGAAGGAAACGCGAATAAAATATCGAGAATTCTATATTTGAATCCAATTGTTTGTGTGCTCTGTAATATTGCCGTTTTGTGCTCGAGTGTATTCGTGTCTGGCTCGAGAATCAATCCACTCAGTGATAAAGTGTCTGAATCTTGAAAGCGAATGAAATCCATTGTTTATCGGTGTTTTCGGTGTACAAAGGAGAAACTTAGTTGCATGCACGCCAAGGATCAAGGATTGCACTTTCGCGTTCTCATTCGTTAGATAAAATCATTGTTTCTTACTTTCATTTGATATTGATCAGCATTGAGAAGTCAACTTTTACATAACTATGATAATATCTATACGTAAAAAGTTGAAATAGCAAGATTTTTTTTTAATTAATTGATAATATAATTATTTTTCGATTCAATGATATATCGTGAGAAGCAAGTTGAAAAATTAGAGACAATAATGGAGAGAAGAGTCAGGGAGATTTCTTTCTAAAGAAAGAATTACGAATTGCACTCTCGCGAAAGTACAATCCTGTAGAAAGGTCTGTAATGATACTGCTCCGGCAATGTATGCGAAACGCTTCCAGTTCCTCCAAATATACCGCAAAGAAAAGAGGTGAATTCAAAGCTGACCGAGGAGGGAAACAACTTCCGGAAACACATCGAATAAAAGAACAATAAATTTTAATCGCGTAAAGACGATGGATGTTACGATTAAAACAATTTTTCAAAATCTTAAAATTCTCCAAATTTCAATCTATGAGCTCCAATAAAACTCGTTTCAATCTTTTGACAAGTTTTTGAAAGCGTTCATCCATCGTCGAAATTAAAATTTTCCCATAATTTCGAGTATTGTTTCTCGAATGAATGGTTTAAGAGATCTACCATGATCGATATGATCGTGTGTGCGTGTGTTCTGATCGTAATCGACGAGAAAACGCGAAAGAACAGGCCATAAAAGTTAATCAGGTTCAGCTTTATCAGAGCTGGTTTTGATGGTGTACGATAATGAAAATGACAAGAATTCAAATTGATAGGGATACAAACTGTATATGTACATTTTCGAGTAATATTCTCGATAGTATATGTTTCTATTAAATAAATAGTAAGTAGATAGAGCCGCTGATAGATAGAGACGACGAAAGATAGTTATTACATATATAGTTAAAGATTTTACTATATACATATATTTACATATACATTATGTGTATATGTTCACGTGGCTTGAATGAAGAAATAAATATAGTCGAATACGATCACGTTGCGATAAAGAAAGTAAGTACTTGATCTTTAAAAACTTGATAATAAACCTGAGCAATAAATATACGTAAAATAAGCATAATAGAAGTTGAGAGTTTTGTGGCGATGGGGATAGAGCGTTCGCTTTTCATTAGAGTTGATCCAGGTTCGAATCTTGGTTTCTTCGAAAAAATTTATTCTTCGTTTTTCTCGATTCTTTGGCTATTATATTGGAAATAGTGTGTTTATAAATGATATTTCAATTTAAATAATATTATATAATTATAATTATCATGATGTTTCGATAAAAAGTTTTAATTAAATTCAAAATTTGAATTATTAAATCAAATTGTCCCCTTCTATATCTTTAAGAAAATAATATAAATAGAGTTCTTACTATATAAAGTAGTAGAATATTACATAGAAATAGTTGTATAATAGTTAAATATATAAATAAATATTTAGATTCAATAATAAAGTAAATAAATATTACTATAAAAATTAAAGTAACTATAAAAAGAAGTAATTACGTGTAATTAAATTTATATCGTTTTATATAGTAATAAAAAGAAGTAAAAAAATAACAATTATAATTAGAATAAATTTCTCAACTAAAAGAACAAAATACTCTATATCTTTATCGCAACGTAGAATAAAAACGACTATACTAATTTCCTGAAAATTACAAGAAAACGATCTCATGGAAAGATACGATACACGAATATAATACACGCCATGAAAAAGGGGGGGGGAAATCCTCGATAGAGCGGGTCGAAAATAGTATAGTAAATAGTATATAGTTATAGTATAGTAATACGCAATGTATATTATACGTCTACAAAAAGGCGAAGAGAAGAGAAATAGTTTCATGGAAAAGATTAATTATAGGGATAGTTTCACTAAAAAATTTAATGGGCAAAGACGAACAAAAAGCTCTTCTACCTTTAAACACCTGTGCTATAAAGGTTCATTCGATCGTCGCTTTTATTACAACTATCATAGTAAAACTAAACTTGAAAATTATGCATATAATATCACTATATATAATACAATAATTTACAAACTAATTATATATGATTTCAATTTAAATATATCATAAATTCTATAATCTCTTAAAAGATAATATATGGCGAAAAGATTCATTTAAAAGAGCAAATAAAAGAAGATCGTTAATGATAATCTACTAAAGATTGTCGCGCAATTGACGAACCTAAGCGACAAGTTTACCGACATATGCGTATATGTACACATATATCGGTAATCAAGACATGAGTATACGTAAATATAAGATGGGATCGTAGCTGGAGAAGGCTATTGAAAAGGGGGGAGAGCGAGGTTAAAGCGAGGGGGATACTTAACTACTCGAGCTATTGTCCAACGATCGATTTGCACGTGAACAGGAGTAACTATCTCTCTAATAATAGGCCGATATGCGCGCGCAAGTGCCTGCTCGTGATTTCGTTACATGGTTCCAAAGGGACGAAAAGAGAAGATTCTCTTTTAATCGTAACTTTCCAAAGAGATACTACTTATACCTCCTCCATTTACGAACTGCACTCCATTTTTTCAATTAAAATCAAACGAAAACCTTAGTATTCTATGCACAACACTATATCCAGAAGGTGACGTGACCGATTTCTCGAATCCTCATCGGTTTCCAATCTCAATCTGTGAGGATTCAAATCATCAATTAGTTCGATTAACTCGTTAAAACGTTTTTCCTTCCACATTTTTCAACCCCTTCGAGAAAAAATTTTCACAAAATGGACCGCCGTTTAAAATTTACGATGCCATCGAAAAGCAAAATGTAAATTCAGTAAATTCGCGTAAATTACCCTTCGGTAGTACGGGGAAGGGTATTTCGGATCCGGGCCGGTAGCGAGAAATCCAGTTACAGCCGCGCTTCGAGCGCGGGTAGAACGGTAAATTCAGATTCGATCCATTAGCGGAATCTCGCTGGGAGAATTAACTGTCCCGGTTCGCTGGCTCGAACAATTAACGAGCTCAAAAGGCTCGAGCGGTTGGCCGCGTGTACGCGCGGAACAGTGAGCCGACCGATCGAACCGTTTCATCGTCGTCCACCCTCGTGAAAGTGGGAACTTGGAACGTTGGTGGAAAGTTGGAGAGGGCCGAGACGAATCGGCATCGCCAATTTCTGATACCCAAGTTCGAGTTTGAACAGATCTCGAAGCTTGTTCAACCGTGACACAGGCTGGTATCGATTCTTTCGGTGTTCTGTACGATAATTCAATGCGCGATAGTCAATCCACAAGAAATTTGGAACAGCATTTTTGACAATTCTTGCGAAATTTTCTAGGAAAATTTTATCCAGGATTTATTATTATAGTTTGAATTTATTTCGAATTTTGTCGTGTGTATAAATATATAAAGTTTTATTATTGGAAATTGATTTTTGTCATTATTATTATTCGCACAGAAATATTTGGATGGAAATTGAATGGTTTCAAGAGATGTTATTAGCTTTCTTGAGGATGAACGCGTAGAGGATTTACAAAGATCAATGTTGTTTGTTTTTACAAATGAAATTATGTTTTCTGATGCATTATTTATGTAACTTGACATTTTCTATAAAAAAAAAAAAGATTCATTTGACCTTTCGATGCGCGCAAAAAAAAAAAAAACTAATAATATCAGAGTATGCATAATTCAACTTCCATCCAAAGGTTTCTCACTGCGAATAATAATAACGAATAATAATAATAAAAATCAAAATGGTAATTTCAACTGAGACATCCTGTGAGACCTTTTTGACATTATCAATTCGATTACATACAAATTATACGCGAAAGAATAAAAATTTTCAAGTTTAAGAAAAAAACTATTAGAAGTAGTTATTCCTCATAGTATCGATAACAGTTCTCAAACCGTTCCTTTTAAACAAAACAAAGCGCAATAAAATCATATCCCAATTGGTTCGATCAGCTGCAGCAGATTCCAAGCGTACACTCGACGCTAGAAAAAGGAGGAAAAGGGAAAGGGGGTCACAGAGAGGGGAGAGAAAGGGCAAAAAAATCCGCGTGGCACACGTTCTCGATACAGCCAGGCCCTAGAAAGATAATACGACGACACAAAAATTGGTGGGGTATTCAAAATTCTCCGAATTGTCCTCTCATAGATTTCAGGGGTCGAAGGGGGGGTAGAGTTGTGAATCGAGGGCACGAAAAAAAAAAACGCGCGAAAAGAGGGAGAGCTAGAATAGAAGATTTTTCTTTTTTTTTTTTTTTTTTTTTTTTTCTAAAGGTGAGAGTGAGAGACAGAGGATTCTAGGTGGTCCTACCTTTCACGTCATCGTCCTCGATCGTTGTGCTGCTGTCGGTCGATTCCTTCACCTGAGAGCCATCGCCCTTCTTCGTGATGATGCTCCGACCTGGAGCACGCAGAGCGTTTCAATAAATCGGCATTGACTGTGGTGATTGAACGGATAGTGATTGAGAGTAACATAAAGAGAAAGATAAAGAGAAATAGAGAGAAAGAGAGAGAGAATAATAGTAGATAGATAAGAGATTAATTGTTGGCCAGTTGTTGGAAGGCTGTTGGATGTTAATGGTTATTCTTTCTCGCGAGAACAAATCACAGCGAGAGCACACACAGTTGCACGAGGTGATGTGTTTTTTTGTGGAAATCGATCGATTCGGGAGATCTTTGGGAATAATTGGGATTTAAGAAGAATAGAGAGAAACAGAGAGAAGTCACAGAAAAATTCTGTGATGCTATTAAAAACAAAGAGAGAGATAGATAGTTGAAGAGCAGAAAAGATTATTATTAATAGACTGTGGATTTAATATTTTTCTTTTCTCATATAACGAGTTCATTCGTGAATGAAGAATAACGAGGATATAATATTGACAAATGCAAAAATTTTGTATTATATTCTCAAATAAGTACCAATTTATCAAAAAAGAATAAAAGAAATAATGTTACGTTATAATGTATCAACATGTACATATAAATACACATTTTCGAATTCAATTAATATTCATTTAATTGTAAAAAAAAAAAAAAAANAAAAAAAAAAGAAATCCACAGTCTAAGTATCAGCGATCAAGATAAACTCGTGTCTTTTTTTAAAGGATGGAGAGTTCCCATCAAAATAATTCTGAAATAAATTATGAAACGAATGCGATAAGAGAAATAACGTTATTTCGAATGGAGAATGGAATTGTGTTGGGGCAAAGCGTCGCATGTGGAGGATCTCTTCATTTGTCTCGTTTAAAGAAAGATGAGGCAAAAAAATGCGGAGAAAACCGGAAGAAATTACGGTTGAAAAATTGATCGAGGAGGTAACCTCGTCGAGTACGATGCTCTCGTTTGGATGCTTCCTCGGGCGGTGAATTATTCCAACTATCAGAGAGATCGTTCCCGTGGAAACGCGCTCTAAGGAGCAGTAAACGTCGCGGTGAGATTGGAAGGCGAAGTTTGGAAACAATGAGGGGTGAACGAATGGGAATCATCTATCCTTACGTTCTTCCTTCTTTTTTTTTGCGCTCGTTGACTATGCAGAATTAAACGTTACACAGTGAAATTCTTAAGAAGAAGAAGAAAAAAGGAGAAAGAATTTTTGAATTGATTGAAAGGATAATTGTTTTTTTTTTTTTTTTTNGAATTGATTGAAAGGATAATTGTTTTTTTTTTTTTTTAATTTTTACGATTCGAATTTTTTTCGATGGCAAAATTTTGAAATATAAATATAATTGTCAAAGGATGAAGAATAATTTTTTTTTAAAATCAATAATAAATCAATAATATTTAATCTTTCTAATATTTTTTTTTTCGTAGAGAAATTCTAAATTTGGAATATAAATTGATAATATATGTTATAAAGCGTTTGAAGAAGGAAGAATTTTTGAATTAAATAAGATGATGTTAATATCCTAAATTTTTAATATCGTATATTTTTTAAATTTGGAATTGAAATAGATTTTTCTACAATTTGAAAATTCTTTGAGGGAAATTTTATATTTATTCGAAGGGATATATATCGATATAAGGGTTAAGTAATCAAATACAATTTTATACAAGCGTATCTTGATCGCTAGATTGAATCGTAGAATCGAAACGTAGAAGAAGAAAAAAGTTAAAAGAATTGAGATAAATCGAGAAAGAAGTGTTCTAAAGAAGGGAAACCTTCGGTGTCGAAGAAATTTCGACATCATTGGATTCCCTGAATGATCGAAACAATATCGATTCGTTCGATTTTAAACCAGTAGATATATAACCAATAAGATCGACGTAACGATATTTACGAACACATTTAAAAAAAAAACCTCGAATTAAAATTGTACCCTTAAAAAATAATAAACTATTAAGTTTATTATTTATTCCACTCGATGACACATCGTGACGTCGATCGGATCGCTTAAAAAAATGAGAAGATATTCTATCGAATCGTCCATGCGGTCTAATCACTGTATATCCACATTTGAAAAGATTCGTGAAACAAGAAAGGAAGAGAGAGAGAGAGAAAAAGAAGAAACAATCCTGATCGATCTTTATCAATTAATCTATTTTCATAGAACTATTATATAGCTATATAATAGACAGAAGATGGATGCAAATCGTTGAGAAGAAACGTGGAAGACAGAAGAAGAAGAAGAAGAAGAAATTGGCAAAAACAAGTCGCAGAAGAGATAAGGACAAGGACGTATAAAGCAAGAGAAAGAGAGAGAGAGATATAATATATATAAGGAAAAGGATATCTTTTTTTTTTTAAACAGGATCATAATGTTTTCATAATGTTAAAACAGTGCATCGTGTTCTGCATGCGAGACAAATCGTGATCAATCATATTAATTCGAGCAACTCTGCCGATGCTCTCAAGACGACGTATCGGTGCCAGGGCAAAAGGGAGAAAAAAAAAAAACAATGGTTCCTCTTTACCTTATGATGGCTCCTCTCGAGAGCTCGGCTTCGTTCCGTGCCAGCGAAGCGTTGCAACGTTTCACAAAAAAAAAAAAAACAAAAAAAGAAGAAAGAAAGAAAGAAGGAAAGAAAACGAAAGAAAAATAACGAAAAAGAAAAAAAGAAGAAGAAACAACAACGGTATAGTAATTGCATGCTGAGAGCGGCGTGCGATTGCGTGTCGGTTTTCCTTTTTTTTTTTTTTGGAAAGGAAGACAACGAATATCTTTGAGAGATGGTATTATTAACAAATTCAGGATCGAAAGACCGGGCCAGTTTTCAGCGATTTTTTTTTTTCTTCTTTTCATTTTCGTTCTATTTATTTTATTTAATTATCATGTAGTCCGTTTTGCGGTACGTGTTCGCAGTAAAAGCTTCTTTTTTCATCGAAGTTTCCTTTTTTTAGTTAATTTTCTTTAGTTAATTTTTAGTTAAAGTTCGTGAGTAATATATTCCTCGTACATATAACTCCTTTTCTACGTTCAGAATCGTAGAATTATCACATAATACTATCGTAGAACGCTTTATATAACATACATTTCTACGAAACATCGTATTTCATAAATCTGAAAAATTATCTCAAATTATTCGATATTACAGTATCCTCCCAACACCCTCAAAATAACTAGATACCCTCCCCGATTATTCTAAATTACCCTTGCTCGCAATCAACAATTACCAAGTTAAACAACTCGTCAATACACAATAGCTTCTGGAAGCTCCCTTCTGATTAAAAAGAAAAAAAAAAGGGAGAGAGAGAAAGAGAAACACCCCTTAACCTTGCTTCTCAACGAGGCCTACGAGATCTTCCATCCCATCCAAAATTCATTCGCCTGAATTCCTGAAAGCTTTCAGGCCCCATCTTCAGGTGCCCCCATTCCTTTCAATAAAAACCGCGGAAAACAGCGTATAGCGTTAAACGGGAGAGAGAAAAAACCTGGGAGAAGCGAGGGGGAGGATTCTTCCTCTTGGAAGAGGAGGGGAGGGGAGGGTGGCCGAGAGAGAAAAATTGAATCGCACACAGGGGAGTGACGCAATTACATAGCGGGGGGCGAGTATCCACCCCGCTTACATGTAATTTACCGTGGGGGGAAGGTGGCGGAAAAATGAGATGGAGGGCAGGGGTATAAAACCCCGGGAGTGCGATATTCGTGTACTTTCGGGGTTGAGCACGAGTGTACGCCGGAAACGCGGCCACTTCCATGCGGCCCCGCCTATTCTTATCACCTTCCGCCACCGGAGACCACTTCCGTCGAGGCAACGCTTGCTTTCCTACCATTTTTCTTCCCCCCCCTCTTTTTCCTTTCTTCTTCTCTCTTAAGCCATTTCTTAAGTGTATACGTGATTTGATTGAAAATTAGAAAACGAGGCGTTAGAAATTATTGATTTGCGATCAATTGTAATATCGAAACGAGATTCTGATAAATTTAAAAAAAAAAGAAGAGAACTGTATTTTGAGTATAACTTATTTGTTTTATCGCGGATAAAATTTGTACGAGTAAATTCGTACGCGATAAAAGTTTCCAGTCGCAGAAACTCGAGATGATTTATATACTCTCTTTGGAAGCTGGAAGTGTTTCTTGTATGAAATGGGAGGAGGGGGGGAAGATAGCGAGTTGTGACCATTTCCAATTGATCTTTCCGTTGGAAACGCACAGATATATGGGATGGAATTTCTTCGATAAAGTTTTCAAAGTTAAAAGGAGTTTCCGGTGGAGATGGGCCGGAAGCGCGCTGCCTCGACGCGGAGTCACTCCTTATAAACGGACGTAAAAACGGCCCTTTCCACTCCGTGCTGCTTCTCTGTTGATAAGAAATGCGAGCGACGGGGCTGGATACGAAGGCGTGAAACGAAATAAAAGAAAGCGAGGCGGGAAGCGTTAGCCATGCCAAATGCTAGAACGTAGCTTCCGTTCGTGCGGAATATTCCTTCGAGCCTGAAATTGTTCGTTTCTCATCTCGCTCACATAATAACATTTTATCCTTTAAAATTATTCTCATTCCAAAGTAATTAATCCATTGGAGAAGTTAAATCGTCATTTGAGGGGAAAAAAAAAATATTTAAATCCCCTTTATAATTGCAAATACGAAAAATCTTCGCGTCGAGTGGATTAGTGGATTAATTACAAGATTAAACGTTTCTCGAAGATATTAGGTCGATCCTCCGTACTCGAATCAGTACTCTCCCCGCCTAATCCTACGTTCCACGGAAATTCTATGACATGGCGATGTACCCCACCTCTCCAGAAGCGGCGATAAGATCGTAAGCGGCGAAATATGTCGATTCCTCGAGCTCAAAGTTACAGCCAGTGGTGGGGGAAGGAGGAAAGGAAGGAGTGGGGGATGGGTCGAAATCAGCTACGGTGGGGACGAAACGAAGGAGTGGGGGAGTCAGCCTTGAACAGAGGACCGGCCTAATTGTTTCGAGCAGAACTGTTTCGACTCGAATTTATTCGGAATATTTCCGACGAACTTCGTATCGTTCTCGATTGTTCGATTAGAAGCAAATCGATTTCTACAGCGTATGCCTATATAAATATATATGTGTGTGTGTATATATATACGTGTGAACGAATGAATGTGTGTTGTTCACAAGCACGTTTATCGTTAGATCGATTAGAAGCATTTTCTTTCGAAAGTTGAGAGCGTTAACGGGAAAGATTTTCTATTTTTTTTTTTTTTTTAATTTATGATTTCTTTCTTTTCTTTTATTTTTATTGTTCAGAGATGAAAGAGATGTCCTTGCACCTCCGACCCACTTCGCGTATCTTGTCAATAAAATCAGTCATTCAATTAAAGATAATAAATCGGTGATAAAGATATAGACGGAAATAGATAGATATAGAGAGAGGTAGAAAGAGAAAGAGATAGAACAGGGAAGGTATATAAAGCAGAGAGTAAGATAGAGAAAACGATTGATCGCGTTCCCTCCTCGCTCGGAAAAATCGAATTCGCTTCTGGATTCATGGATTCCTTCACGGATGGAATTCATGAATTCTTTTTTCGTCATTCATGAAATTTATGGATTCTCCTGGTTTATATTTATCCATATATATATATACGCACACGTATATAGAAGAACATGTGTATAAATATAAATATCACATAAATTTCGATGACGTTTAAGAGCTTCTTTTCGAGATTTTATCGATTCGATGAATTTTCGAGATTCTGTTCTTGGAAATCTTGGAGTTCTAAAAAAAAAAAAGAAAAAAAAAGAAAACTCGATATACGAATTATTGAAAGAAACTTTTATCGAAGAAAATGAAGGAAGCGCGTCGATTTAGATTCTCTGAATTCTATTTTCTATCCACGTAAGTTCACGCTTCTTTGGATACTCGTCTTTGGATCTCGTTCGTAGTTAAAAAAGATTTTTATTTTTTATTCGAGATGAACGATTTATCGAACAACATCGATTTTCAATCGTTCGTCGAAATACGTGTCCACGAATAATTCAATATATTTTCCCTCCAATGTTCTCAACGACGTTCGATCATCCGCGAGGAGAAGCAAACAGATTTTTACAGAGACGAGGGAACGCAAGCTGAATTTTCCTTTCTTGAAAATTTGATCGAAGGATCATGAATGAAGAGGATCCTCGATCTGTCGATCGATCGATGATCGTTTCACAAGGATATTCCTCTTTACAGGGGGAAGATAAATGATAAATTTTTGTTCCCCGAAGAAAAGAAATAACGACGAATATTTTTCGATACTCGGTGTGTAACGATTTTTCTTCAATTTTCCTTTCTCGAATTCTCTCGAAGGAGGATAGAAAGCGATTTATTTACGCGAGAAACGTCGATCGGTATTGTGTCGAACGTTGGCCATTCTCCTCCTCCATTGCTATTACGAACGTTACGAAATAATGGAACGATACCTTTTCTCGGATGATCCCGCCATCGTGAATCGATCGAGATGGAGCTTGTGACTTCTGATGACGAATGGCCGAACGAACGAACGAACGAAGGAACGATGGTCGATTGGGCTGATAAAGAGAAAGAGAGAGAGAGAAAGAGAGAGAGAGATCGTGGTGAAGAAGCCCGGGGACGAATTAACGTTTGACGAAGTAACGTTTCAACGATGTTCATCATTTTCCTCTTTTCGTTCACCTCTTTCTTTTTTTATTTTGCCTATTATTGTTGCGTAGAATTGGACGTAGAATTGATTAATCAGGAGAAAGGTAACGTTCTTATCGTCGAAGGAACAATTCTCTAAAAAAAGAAAAAAATTAGAATTAGAAGAAAGTATTAAACAAAAGTATAAACGACAGAAAGGGAGTATCGAAGATCGAAAAAAAAAAAAAAGAAACAAAGAAAGAAAGAAAAAACACGGCGATTAGATAAATTTAATTAAACTTCTCGAACGACAGATTCGAAAGACACTGGCTCGAGGTTTAATTATAATATCAGTGGGTTTGCCTCTCTGGGGGGGAAAAAGAAAAATAGATAGAAAAGATCACGAGAGGGTGAAAAAGGAAACGAACGATCGTTGGCCGTCTTCGAGTTGGTAATTGAAACAAATTGCAGGCGACGAGAGCAGCCGCTACTCTCGTTTCTACACCGACTTCCGGAAGGAAATTGTTACATGGTAATGAAAGTATTTGATGGGTTCGCGCGATAACCCATGCGCGACTCGCACGCAAACCTCGAAAAACTCGCTCTCCTCGTTTCCTCTCCCCTCTGCCTTTACGAATTTTCTTTGTCAACGATCGTAGATTAGCATCGATCTTGCGAGTTTTATAATTTTATTTCCTCGATGTATCAAACGTGTATAGGGTATATAATTGAGAAGGTGAGATTGAGAGAATCGAGAGAAATTTTATTTAACGATACGATTTGGAAAGATATTCTCGTATTAATTTTCAAATGTATTTATAAATCTATAAAAAAAAATTGTTGAAATGCTTTTTAAAAAACGGTATCGATTTATCGAATATAATATTTGACAATAATTGTCAAATATTAGAAATTTGTAATTCTAAATTTGGAAAAAGTGGAATTATTTTTAATCCACCACGATTTTAGAAATTATGAATAAATTTTCGTTCCAATAAACGAAGACGTGATAAAGTAACAAAAAAATTCATTCGATCACATTCAAATATCCCGCGTTAGAACGTTACCTTCCAACCAATTTCACGCTCGATGAGTATCAACCTGTCAAAATACTCGTTCACATTTTTTTTTTATATCACACTTCCGATTGTCCCCCTTGTAGTGTCCTACCTGATTCTATTTCGGGCATGAAGTGTCCCCGACGATGTGTCTTTTGCATAGTATATATATATATATATTATAATATATTCATAGACGCAACAATAAACGATAGATAGACAAAGAGAGATTAAGAGATATATAAAAAAAAGATAAAAAAAATAGACAAACAGAGAGAGAGAGAGAGAAAGAGAAAGAGAGAGAGAGAGAGAGAGAGAAAAAAAAAAGAAACGAACAGAATTACACACAGGCTCTATTAATCAGACAATGAATATAATAATCGTGTTGTTGGGGAGCAAAAGGTGGCGTTCGTATCGCGTTCCGGGTGTCGTCTCTACGGATGCAAGATGCTCATCTACATATTCGACTAAGTTCTAGGTGAAAATTCGTTGCATTCATAGGGAATATATTCCTGGTATACGTTAAGGTGTTATCATATAGATAATGTGAAGATGTGCAAGTACACGTGTGCGTGCCACACGTATACCTGCGTCTTGATGGTGTAACGATGCATGGTAGTATGAATTGTATAAATATATATGTATGTATGTATGTATATATATATATATATATATCTAGATTCAAGACGAGTATATACCAATAAGGGAATCGTTTTGTACAAGATATACAGATATATAATAAATATTCATACTATGGTATTTTGGAACGTTGCTTTTAATTTGATAAGATCGATACGATATCATTTTTACACCGGATGTATGAAAATATTTTGAGGATTTTCGTTGTAAGAAAAAAAAAAGAAAAATGAGAAACGATGGTTCTTTCCTTTTTTTTTTTTTTTTTTTTTTTTTT
>NW_025222291.1:702089-763449 GCF_014066325.1 Apis laboriosa
GGAAAAAAAGTGGGGCACGGGTGTTGCGTGTTTCTCGCATTTCGCCGATTTCTCGTTGATAGAATAGAGGCGCTACAGAGTGATCAGCAATACTAAACGCACAATAATCATTCGTAGGCGTTATTCGTCAGTGGACCTAAACAGTTGTTACACGATACGGTTACACGATATACACGGTAAACGGATATTATAGCTCCCTCCTCTGTATTGTGTTTTCATATCCAACGAATTTCGCGAAGGAAGATCGGTCGAATTAAAAATTTTTTTTAAATACGACACACCAATATTGCTATAAGCAAAAAAATTCATAGAAGAGAACATTTAAAAAAAATAAATAAATAAATAAATAAAATTTTTCCCGGATTCTTACTAAAAATTCGAATTAAAAATTTAATTTCACAGAGACTCTTCGTTTTAGTTTGTATTCCCAATTGTACATTGCGCATAGAAATACAAATTAAAATTGCATTAATCAACTTAACAATTCAACGATAAAATGCAAATTATAAATCGTGGATTAAAAAGAGTAAAGAAATTAATTTTTCCTCGTCCTAAAATCCAATATATATCGATTCATAAATGAAACGATTCATAAGAAAGAGAGAGAAAGAGAGATACAGAGATAGAGAGAGAGAGAGAGAAAAAAAAAACGTAAGAAACAAACTGATGAAAATGAATGAATATGATCGACGATTCCTCGCTGATCCACTTTTTTTTTTTTTCTACATCTCGTTTTACATATCATTGCACGATATTCTACTTCTACTATTCCTTTCCACGATTGTCCAAAGAGACACTTTGACACTCCGCCAATCCAACTTTTTTTACTTTGGGGGGGGGGGGGGGGGAATAATAATGCGAATTTTCGAAGCATGAATCTGATGATCTTTGATGAGGAGAAAACTGCTTGAGTCCACTGTGACGACGATTCGCGTTACCCAGAACTTTCCAATGCTGATATTGTCGTCCTCTTTTCAATTGTATTAAAAAGGGGGGAGGGGGGAGGGTGGGAAATGGATACGATCGTCATTCTAAGAGAGACATTAACACGATGCAATTTCTGGATAACGCAGCACAGTCCTTGCAGGATATGAGGTGCGAGCCAAGTGCATCGACTATGAGTATAGTTCACGACGTGTGAAATGAGAATATATCATGATTGTTAATTAATTAAATCGGAGCAAGCGAGGATGAAATTTGTCGAATGAGCGACAATATATATAGAGAAAGAGATTTGATTGAAATCGTGAGGATTTTTTTTTTTTTTTTTTTTTTTTTTTGAAAGAAGATGGCATCATCAAATTTTATGGACGTCGATGAGGATACGAATCAAGAAAAGAATAAATTTCACCTCGCTGCTCGGTTTGTCTCCTGATTTTTTACAAGGATAAACGAAATTTAATGGCTCTCTAATTCGTTTGGTGCACGAGCAGGAATGATATCTGGTGCTTCACCTCGTGGATCATTTTCAGAATTTCGTCTCGCCATCTTGACCGATTAATCAATTTATCAATGAATACCATTAATTGAAATAAATACTTCTTAAAACAAAATACGAAGAGGAATTGTACGAGGCGTTGTACACTGATCTTATTAACGAATTTAAAATTCCTCTTTCTTTTTTCCATCTAATTTCGTCGTATTTTCATCGTAAGAAACTTAAAAGAAAGAAAGAAAAAAAAAAAAAGAAAAAACATACAGAGAATAAAGCACAACAGTTATTTCCCTTCCAGGCAAAAAGAGAAATAGAAATAGAGCCCTTTTAGAAATAGAGCCCACTTTTCGACCATTTTTTTGTCCCCAACTTCGTTAAGTATCCTTCACCCTTTACCCTTTTCTTTTTTTTTTTTTTTTTTCTTCTTTTCGTCCACGAAAACTCGAGTTCCACGAGAAAATCAGTGCGTAACACCTCGGTCCCTTGGTTAAACCCCGCCATTGTCAACCACGCCTCGTAAACACTCGCGTTTCCGTCCCTCGAAGACAAAGAGGGATAGGGGATTGCGTTGTGACTCGAGTTGTTGAAGGTAGATAGTGGGTCTCTTAATAAGCGAAATAAAAGTACGCGGTTGGCCACGTCGTGAAGCACCTCTTGAAAAAAACGAAAGGGCTGATGAACAGATCCTTTATGTAAATACATATATATATATATATATATATATATATGTATACATATATATATATATATATATATACAAGAGAAGAAGGAGAATTTATTAACAAGAAAACATGGGATGAAGAGTCGAGGTGGGTATTCTTTTTTTTATGGGTTATGAATTCTGGAGAAAGATACATATATATATATAAAGTAGAGAAAAAGACAGAATTACGTAGAAAGTCGTAGAAAGTCATAGAAAGAGAAAGAAAGAGAGAGAAAGAGATATAAAATCGAGGGAGACGTGGTGGTTAAAAAGAGACAGAGGGTGTGTCAGAGAGAAGAGAGAGAGAGAGAGAAAGAGAGAGAGAGACACAAGGGGGAGGGGGTTGGGCGTAAAAATTTAATGGGAGATATAAAAGTACTGTCTGTCGTGGTCCATGAAGCGCTGAAGAGGGCCGGAGGTACTTACCCTGTGCATCATACTTACTGGAAAAGTTCCTCGTCGCCAACATCGTCGTCAGAATAGCGCCCTGCGGACAAGAAAAGAGTACAGGCCACGGATTATTCTATGTTGCATCTTAATCGAGAGCGAAGGAAGCAAGAAATAACGACTCTGTTTAAACTCTCGGGCGGCCAAGGGAACCCAGACATATTGGACGAAAAGTTAATCGCCCGAGAATGAACTTTGTTCAAAATTTGTTTCGAAATTTCATTGCTTCATTTATTAATCAATTCTAATCCCTTTGTTTCTTCTTTATTTATTATCGTGTACTTGGTTCTGAATAATAGATTTGGAATTAGAGATAATAATACAATATATATATATATCCTTTAATTTCGCGTTTTTCTTGAGAAACTTTATCAAGATGATACGTTAAAACATGACCGAATCAGCGAAACACTTCTAAAATAACGCGCTGTAAGCATTTTCGATGCTTCAGAATTGAGAAACACGAGAGAACGAACGAAATCCAAGTAGGAATACGCACAAGTACTCGTAACCCAATCCTTACCGCTTATCTCAGCTGATAATCGACGATAAATTTCACTTTTTCTAATTACGCAAATTTCCGAGAAAAAGCAAGGAAGAAGAAATCACCAAATACTATTAATTTCATTCTCGCGCAATAATTTATTATTACCAACTCCATCACGATCCAATCGTGTTATCACGAATAATGTGTAAAATTTATATTTCGAACAATTGGAATAATTGAATTCTTAAGGAAGGCTAAAAATTTCAAATGCCTTCGTTTAATCACCATCATCATCTTTGATAATAGTACACACCGAAAAATAATAATAATTTTATCTATCACGTCTTTACTTTTATAATTCAACGTAATATACGATGAAAATGTTTCCTTATCTTTAAATAATACCTAACCAAGAATTTCAGAAGAGTATCTATCATTCAGATACCATTCGAGAAACATTTTCAGACACGCTACTTTGAATCGTAGATACTCGTCCTCAGATTGAATCGAATTAAAATAACGAGCGTTTCTATACTACGCGTGAAATTCGACGAAAATTTACTTACTTACGTAAGACTCTATATCACTAACCCTGTCTCTCGATTCGAATATCGTCCAATATCAAAAGAGAAACTTCAAAGCTCGGCGTTGAAAGATTTTCGAATATTGCGAATCACGAACGTTTCGTCAATCTCTCGAACGATTCACACGTGTTGTACACGCGCGCGAGACGGGCACATACGCACACATACAAACGAAACCGAAGCCTCGTTCAACTCGGCTTCTTTGTACGTGGCTGATGGCACTTCCGGTCGTCGCTATTGCACGTTATTACGTCGACCGAACTTTAGACTCTCTCGATCTGCCCGCGCGACGACAATTCCACCTTCTATTCTACAAAGATGAATATTCCAAAGGTGGAATTAACAATTGACCGTTTATAATCCTCCCTCCCTCCAAGATTCGTCTTTTATCTATAAATTAAACGCCTCGTGTCGCGCGATATTGCATCGAGATCGTGTCCTTCGTGGCATTAAAAGATAAAAGAGGCGGATAATATTACACGGTTTGTATTATATTATTCATTATTATTATTATTATTATTATTATTATTACTCGAGTTCCGCCAGATGGGCATCTTTCATTATGCACGTTCTCCAACTCGATATATACCTCGATAATTTCAATTTATATATTGGGAAAATTGAAGATGGAATATTGGTTTCTTTTCTTTTTTTTTTTTTTTCTTCTTTTAATCGCTACCTACGTGATTACTCGACGACTCGTGCGGATAGTAGTAGAGAGGGGAAATCGATTAGAGATCATCCTTCCGATTTCTTATTTTTATTTATGAGCAAATGAGGTTGCTTATTTATTCTCTCTCTTTACATATATTGCGTATAAGAATTCGCGCTCGTTCGCGTTTAAGTCTTTTTTAAATCTACATTTCGTAATATCGTTCTTGTATCGCTTCGTTTAACGCAAATTTAAATTACTTGTAAAAAAAAAAAAAAAAAAATGCGTAAAATATATCTTTCCACTTTCTTTGTTTTGCGTTCGTTTGAATTTAGAATTTACTCTTTCAAAGAAGATCCTCAGGATATAATATAATAAAGATGAGAACTTGATATAAAAAAAGATTCCTTCCATTCCGTGGAATGTACTTTTTTAACGATGAATATTTCGATATTATATTCTCTCTCTTTGAATTTTTCTTTCTTTCTTTTTTTTTTTTTTTTTTTTTTTTTGAGGAATTGATATCCACGTATGCGTAACAATTGACCTTGAACGATATTGCAAATGACCTTCGACTATACTCCTCGCCACACATATTCGAATAACAATGAAGAAATATGATTTTCTCTTACACAAGTTCTTCCTCTTGCAGGAAAAAGAAATAAATCCATTTCGCAGATTCATACAAATTCGATCCTTCGAAAATCTTACGCGAGCATCAACGCGAAGTCTCTCCACAATGAAAATTAAATATACGTTCATTCCTGCGAATCAAACGACGAAATAACAAAATTAGATTAAAATTACAACGAAGGGACGAATTCCTCCTCGAAAACGGATACGCGTAGAATTGGCGGCAAATACGAATGAGGTAAAGCAAACATCGCTAATAAGAGTCGATACATCGCGTCCGACGTTATCGGTCGAGCATCCAGAAAATATTTACGACAAATATTTGCCCGCAGAACAATCGATTTCGATTAAAGGCACGTTTCTATTTTCGTGACACGCACGCGGCGTGTATTTAAATTTCGATTATCAAAATACGGTTCTGGTAATGGAGGCTCCCCCTCTTTCCTCCTCCTCCTCCTCCTCCATCTTCCCTATTAAATATTCATGCACAGCACCGTTTCTTTACAAATCGTAAGGCTACGGACCGCGCGTGTGATAAACGAGAATCAATTCCAATTCGTTTAATTGGAACAATTTCCACGGATTAACTCGATGGAGCGCTGTTGCGATGTGATATCGTATGTGCGTTGAATTCTTTTTCTTTTTTTTTTATTTCTTTTGTCCGAGTACATTTCGAGCAAAAAGTATATAAGGAGTAGTTGTTGAAACGAAACTACGTTTCTTCAAGATTAATTTCAATGGATTATAATATACATGGAAAATATTATGTTGAAAATAATCCTCGAAACTCGCATTGATCGTTTCAAGTATTAATTTTCTGCGTAAGAAAAAAAAGAAAAAAAAAAAAATTAGAAACAAATTCATTTCTGAAAAAAAATAAATTTCTTCTCGTTATCCTTTATGATTTCTCGTTATATTTTATGATTAAATGAATAAACTAAGCTTCCAATTGTTGCAATTCGTTGTATCTTTGATTGAAAATTGTATTTATTCTAGATTGTTCTTCACGAAATATTCGAGATTCGTAAATGTTAAAGTATGAAACTATTAAATTTTCCATGTAATTATACTCACGCTTTATTTTCCTCTACGTATATACGTATATAAATGTATTCTGTGATTCTTTTTTTTTTTTTTTTTTCATGAAATAAGTATATACATTCGTTTAAATTAACATTTCTCCCTCGATGCGAGATACAAAAGATATTAATTGTAAAATATTCGTGAAACCGTGAATATAACGTATACAGAATTACATTAACTTTTATGTAAACCAATTATTTCGGTTAAAGTGAAAAGCAAATGTGACATTTAAATTACAGAAGCGTATTTAACTCTTCTCGAAATGTTGTCGATCCATGAATTCTGACGATTCTTCGAAAATCCAAATAAAACCACGAATTTCAAATTTTTCCCAATTTCATTTCTGCCTGTATTGCGTATCGGTATTTCGAAATAACAATTTCTCTCGAAACGATGGATAATCTAATATGTTAAATTAGAGCAACATATTTACTCCTGTTAAAAAAAAAAATTCAAATTCCACGAAATCCGTAAACTTATCAAAAAAAAAAAAAAATCGTGAAACATTCGCATTAATATTTTTTGGAGACGGAAAAATTTTCTCCATTATCTCTTCCTTTCATCGAGAAATCCATCCAGAAAGAGAATTACTCTTACTCGTGAAAAATACTCTTCTCTTTGATTGCATCGCCATAATCCGAGTAATAATTTCGCCGTGGTTAGAATTAAAAATCGATCTCTCGTAATTAACGCGTGAAAATCTTCTAAAAGCAATTCCCTTCTTCGTCGTCAAAGGAAAACAAGAGATTATATACCTTTCGAGGATCTAAAACAAAAATATCGGTTGAGGTTTATTTATCAAAGGAAAGTGCGTCGTTATAAACCTCGATCGTGTATAATAGATAAGCTCGAGACAAAGTTTTATGTTTATTTTGATCTCTAGAAGAGTCTACACGCGTCTACGTGTGTGAATTACATTAACAACTAAGCAAAAAGAAAAAGTGAGGAAAGGAGAAAAGTCTGACAGAGGATTGGTTACAAGTTCGAGTGTTTCTTTTTCAGCGATGAAAAATGGGAGGGAGGGAAGATAGAATGGAATTACTATGTTCCAGCTTCGACAGTTCTCGTGACGATTGAACAAACTCGTGGAGATTGAACAACTCGTCGTTTAATAATCCTTGTTCGAGCCAAGAACTTGGCTTTTCCTATCCCCCGTTCCCTTCTCCTATTTCTTCAATGTTTTAAGTTTGAAGATCCTGTTTCGAAAATTTTTGAAAATTAAAAACATTCGATCGGTTATTTAACAATTTTTGAAATTTTCTTGCAAGGAACTTTAGATTTTTGTCACGTCCTATTGATGTTCGTTTCAATTTTTTCTTTTTAAATTTTAAGGTGGAATTAACGATTAATGATTGGTAAAAGGATATGGGTACCTCAAATGGAACGGTGGCTTCCTTTTGCCTGCACAATCCGAATTTATTCTTCAATGCTTTCATATTTGACACTCTCGGCACACTTTCTCTCTTCGATAAAATTCCAACTCCAGTAATTTTTTAATCTCAATACACGATTTCCATTACATTTTGCACGAAAGATCACGAAAGGTAATAATGGTAATAACGTCTCTTGGAATGGAATTGGAGATAATTCCAAATAAATTAGGGAACTAAATATATTTCCATATCTAATATCTAAATCAATTATTATTATTTCCAACGTTATTACACAACAAGATCTTCCCTAAATTAAACAAATAAAATAATTAAAAAAGAAGAATTAAAGAGAGAATTAACTGCCAATTCTCAAGCTAAATTAGCTCGATTAATGATCCACCTTTCGTTATACCATTACTTAATTATACTCGATCCTAAGCAAAGAAACCGAAATGGCATCAATAACCCTCCTCTAATTGCCAATATCCTAATCACCAAGTCGCACAACCAACGATTTCATTAAACGTGATTGCTCTCTCGGTCACGAAATCGTTATTAATGCCATCGAGGGAAACGCGTTCCTTTAATTGAACCACCACCGTCACGAATCACCAAAGAAGTAACGCACGAAAAACTTTCGTCCGTTTCCAAATGTAATATTAAATTCGAGCGTTAATTGCGTTTCGGTTTAATGGAACGATCGCGTGATTGAATGGTTCGTTCTTCGGATAAGATCGAGATTTTCGAACGAAAAAAAGGGTTCCAAGGGGATTTTATTTACACACATTGGTGGATTAATAATTGGTTGCTTGATTCTTGGTTAACATGGACTTGGAATCTTTGAGAATGCGAATTTAATAAATGTAAACTTTGAATGTAAAAAGCAACGTATTTTAATATTTGTTTTCACTTCCATGATATAATTATGCGTAACAATGATGTATTAAATTTCTACAATTGGAATTACAATTGATTAATTCTCCCTTTAATTCTTCTTCTTTTTTAATTATTTTATTTGTGAAAAGTAACGATAGACAAGTAAAATAACAATTTATAATTTGACAGAGATTAAGAATTTAAGAAGAATAAAAATGAAATAGAATTATCTCATTCGCTTCCAATTTTCCTCAACGTATGAAAAATTAATTCATTAAACACGAATTATAAAATTATAATGAAAACGTAAAAAAGCAAATCCATCTACGGTACAAAATATTTAATGACAAAGATAACAAAATAATGACCCTCCCTCGATCAACTAAATTGCTAAACGCCAATTATTACCATTATCTTATTTATATACATTAAGAAAAAAGAAAAAGGAAAAAATGAAACGAAAAAAAAAAATTACAAGCTGTATAAATAAGATAAAATAAAGAAAAAAAATCACGTTTTAATCGACACTCGAACACTTCTTCCCTCCTTTTCACGAGGTCAGAAACGCGATCATCGAGGTGAAAGAAAATTTCACCGATATTAATATTCGACACCGTACACACAACGATCCACTCAACGAATAACTATATCGTTTTTATTCGATGCCAGCAACGTCCATATCGCACTTGATTCGAACGCACACGATTCGAACGACAATTCGAGCGGCACTGCTCGCAACAGTTGGAATCGCGATAGTCGACCAAGAGACTTTAGGTAGGGGAGTAGGAAATCCACCAATTCCCAATCGAAGAAGGGGCCTATGCCACTTCCAATTCACGCGTTTCGTTATCGCGAATGTGTTTTGAAAGGGCGAGATGTGAAACGAGATTTTCGAATGTTGATTAAAAAATATAAAAACCAAACCGATTCCGATTTTCTTTTTTTCCCCGTTTAAAAGTGAAATAAATTTTTGTGTGAAATATTATTATTATTATTATCGGTGAATAATTATCAGAAATAAGGATTTTATTGTGCGATTTTTATATATCTGCGAAACTAGATTTAGTAAATTTTGTAGAGATTTGAAATAATAATCTTTTTTTTTTCTTTTGAAAAGCGTAAAACGATTGAATATCAGGAATGATTTTTTTTAAATATCGAAGTTATTGGGTAATTTTACAACGAATAATAATTATGATTCAAATTTAAAACAAGAAAAAAATACGTACGAGTGTTTGTTGATAGATAGGAAGATGGATCGATTGTTCGCACAGTAGCAAAAGAGGATCATGAGGAAAATGGTGACGTAAGGTGGAAGACAAAGCGAACTCAATTTCGAGTTTCCTCTGACCAGTTCGCCACGTAGTTCTACACAAGGTATAAATGGGAGCCGATGGTTAAACGCTAAACATCGGTTTATCCTGACAGAGGCCCATAGCGACTATAGATCATTTAACGGGCTGGCGCACCTTAACACTCGACGTCTCGAATCGAAACTTGCGTGTAACTAGTTAACCGGAGTTCCGCTACAACACGTTGCCCGGCGGAATTTCCGTTGTTAATCGAGAAACTCGCGACACCGTATTCCACCCTCTAATTACTGCTCCTTCGTGGACACAGCCTCCTGTAATATTATCGTTTTATTCGTGCTACTGGATAGAAATTGGAAATGTGAACTGATCGGTTGTTTTATATTTTTATTCTTTTCAAATATCTTGAAAAGAGAAAATTTTAAGTGTAAATTTTATTACGATATAAATATAAACGTTTTCGATTGGATTTTATTAATTTTTTGAAAAACTGGAGGTTGTTCGAAAGGAAAAGAAAAAAGGTGAAATTATTTTGAATTAAGAAGAATCTTTTATATCAATTCTCTTTCTAATAAACGTTATTTATCGCGTAATCTAGAACTCGATTAAACTCTATTAAAATTTGGAAAATTTTAACGGTTGTAACATCGAAGATAGTGACTTCCGGTAAACGAGTGAACGATCGTTGAAAGCGCGGAATCTTGCTCTTTAAAATGCCTTTTTATTTATTTCGATACGACTTCTAGTTTCCAAGATATCATCGTACAAGCAAAAGGATAATTTTAAATCGTTTACCTTAAATCCGATTAAAATTAAGAAAATTTTAAACCGCTATAATTTCGAAGATAACGACTTCCGGTGGACGAGTGAACGATCGTTAGAAGCGGAGAACCTTTCCCTTTAAAACGCTTTTTTGTTTATCTCGATACGACTTCCGGTTCCCGAAATATCATCGCGTAAAGAAAATGTAATTTTTAATCCTTTACCTTAAACTCGATTAAAATTAGAAAAACTTTGAACCGCTATAACTCCGAAGATAGTGACTTCCGGTGGACGAGTGAACGATCGTTAGAAGCGCGGAATCTACCCCTTTAAAACGCTTTTTTGTTTATCTCGATACGACTTCCGGTTCCCGAAATATCATCGCGTAAAGAAAATGTAATTTTTAATCCTTTACCTTAAACTCGATTAAAATTAGGAAAACTTTGAACCGCTATAACTCCGAAGATAACGACTTCCGGTGAACGAGTGAACGATCGTTAGAAGCGGGGAACCTTCCCCTTTAAAACGCTTTTTCGTTTATCCCGATACGACTTCCGGTTCCGAAGATATCGTCGTGTAAAGACAAACGTAATTTTTAATCGTTTACTATTTCTATTCTTGTTTCTTATTCGGATCTCTCGTTCGCACCTCGCCTCACTGACCTATCCCAACTCTAGACGAGCGACAGACGCGATTCTTGCTTACTACGCATTTCCAGGAAAAAAATGTAGGTCACTGGGTCGCGGACTCATTCATTATTTTTGTAAACGTATGACCGCTTTGAATCCTTATATCTCGGCAACGAATTGAGATATCGGGATAAAACAAAAAGGGATTTCAATGGCATGTTTTCCTCTATTTTTTTAAATGGATTTTGATGATAAAATTTTTAATTTTTTCTCACGTTTTTTTACATGAAAAATCAAAGTTTCATTTGTCACTTTACAATTATAAATGCAACGGTTTGTTATAATGATATAAAATATAAATATAAAATATAAAGGATATAATTTAGCATGCTTTTTTTATACAATTTGACATATTTTGCCTATGTTAATTAAATATTTTATCTACGTAAAAATTAATAATCTAACAATAACTAATATTTTATTATATGATTATCAGTAACATCTTAAGACAAAGAATAAAATGATATGAGTACGAGTAAAAGAATGCTAATTCTCGAATCTAAAAAGACTTGAAAAGAGTCTATTTATAAAGAGGAATGAAAATCTAGTACTTACTTTTAATTTGCGCCTTGCGTTGAATTTCTTCAAGCAATCCACAGTCTCTTGTCTGTGGACAACGGACGCGACACGTTCACGTTGCTGTAACACAATAAGAAGAAGAAAAATTGTTACGTTAATCATCGAAGACGTTTTTCAAGTGATATATAAATAATTTCACGAGATTGATTTCACTTACGCAGATCCATGGGTGCTTCAATGCCTCGCTGGCGGTGATCCTTTTGCTTGGGTTCACCGTCAGCATCTGATTGATTAGGTTCTTGGCTTCCGGCGTGACGGTGTCCCATTCTGGGCTTGGATACTGCGCCAATAAATTAAACGAATGATTCGTCGATAAACGATGTAAAAGTCGATCGATCGAAATGCGAAATTAATTTATTTTATTTATCTAATTTATTAATATAATTTTATTCGAATTAAGTTAAATCATTGATAATTTCGATCGATCCATAAATAATTTATTACACACTCGATTTATTATAATTCTGAAATTTAATTCTGAAATAATATTGTATTTGTACAATTAAACAACAGGAAGAAAAATTTTCTTTCAAATCCGCAGCGAGAATGGAGAGGAATTTTTCGAAAAGAAAAAAAAAAAAATTGAACGATATAAAAAGTCGATCGCAATCGAATCGAAGGAAGATTTCTTAGGGAATCGACTCGATAGAGGCAGCTGATTCTTACGTCGTACGATCCGGCCTTGATCTGCGCGTACAATCGATGCTGATCCTCGTCCCAGAATGGCGGATAACCGACCAGAAGGATGTAAAGAATGACACCGCACGCCCAGATGTCGACTGGCTTGCCGTATGGCTCTTTCTTGAGGACTTCCGGGCTGAGGTAACCGGGCGTCCCAGCGAAACCTTTTTATACGAGATTATCAGAGGTCACTCTCCACGTATATTTTTTCGTACAAATATTAGATGGAATTTTCTTAATTCTTTCTTTCTACAACAATAATTGATAAAAGTGCAATTTTCGTGGGATAAAATATTTTACTTTACAGATTGTAAGAAATTTAAATATCGTATTCGCAATATTTTAAGAGAATATTGCGCGAAATTTTAGCGAAATAATTTCGAAAATAACGGACTGGTGAATACTTTACAAATATTTTCCATACAAATTGTATCACGATTCAGCGATTGGAATATTTTATCCCTGAGATTAAAAGTTAGAAAAAAAAAAAAAAATTTCGTTTAAACGAAGGAAACGATATTTTTTTCTTAACTGTTGACGATATTGGATGCACTTTGAAGAAGAAAAAAAATTCTAAAAAGAACAGAAAAGTTTGAGACGAGGAAATTTCGGTTCGCAACGAAGAAAATCGATGGTAATTTCCCGAGAATAGAGAAAATCGAAGCTAATCTCGTTGCTAACTATATTTTCTACTATGGCTCACACAGAGTCGGCCATTACTAAGTCTTGGAACTTTCTACGATCCAAGTTTCGAATTTCCCGCGTATGATGCGGAAACCACGGCCCCGGCCAAATCAGAATGTCGAGGGAATTTCGAGCTGTCGAGAACGGAAACGAATATCAGCTAGTTTCAAACTGATAGACGAGTCGAGGATGAAAAGGAGGTTGTTTCACAGATTCTCGGACATCAAAATCATTTCGATTCGTTGATATATTCCCCGATATATTTATCAAGAGAAAAATACAACTTTTTACCCCCTCGTCTCTTTCTAAATATTATTTTAAAAATCGAAGGAGGGAAAATTCAATCAACGAAGAATTAAATTACCTTTTAACTGTTTTCTTTTTTTATTTATATCTTTAAGTAAAAACATAAAGATATATTTCTCGAATCGTTATCATCAAACATTACAAATACGAAAAAGATGTTTAATAAAATGTTTAACAAAAAAAATTAATCGACGAACGAAAATGCGTACGTTCGAATACGTATTTTCACACTCGTTTCGAACACTTTTCTCTACTTTTCAATTTTCCTTCTTTTTTCTTTTTTTTTTTTTTTTTTTTTTGAAACAAAACACGCGAGAAGACTATTCCAACCGCGCATCGTCTCGATCCGACCTCGATTGTTAGATCCGTGGAAAACAACATTCAATCTCCCGAACAATATGGAGGAATCTCAGAGGGCAAAGGGAGCGCAGAATTTTCCGGTTTGATCCGGGCCGTGGTACGGTTCTTTGACCGCAAACACAATACAGAAAATCTCCCAGGTGGGGTGGGGAGAGGGGAATCTATTTTGCCTGCGAAAACGCGGAAACTTTTCCAATAGTACGAGGGGAGAGGGAGGGAGGACTTCCTACTTTCCGAGCAAAGTAAAAACAAACGGGAACACCCGGTCGAGGAAGGCGTGACGCGTCGTGCATAGGGTGTTCCATAAATGTGTAGGAAATGTGGTGGAAATCGAGGTGATTTCGAGCAATAATTTCCTTCCCCCCCCCTCCCTCCACTTTCGAAAATAAAATTTTCGTTTCGATTTCGTTAAGTTATTGATGGGATTAATTAAAGGTAGTGTTGGGTACGAGATGCGATCGAGTTTCGAACAAACAAATATCGAAATATCAAGAGATCGTCGAATCGAGGAAAATATTATATATAATATTATATATCTTATCAATTGTCGTTCGATCTGTTTGAACAAAATTGTACATGTGATGAAGTTGAAACGAAAATTTTTTGCAAAGTTGGTTGGAAATCATCTGGACAATTTCTAGTGAAGTTTCTGTATTTTTTTGGGACACCCTACACAAATGGAACGTTGCACGTTGACACTCGTTCCCCTTTTCAGCGTTCGACGCGGGAAAAAGGGAATCGGGAAAATGAAGGGAGACGTCGAATTCGAGCGAGCAACACAGTTAAAGCGAAAAAAGAGGGATAGGAGATAAACAGGGAGAGAAGAAATTTTATTTCTGGAAAACTTCACGTCATTGCGGAAATGCAAACGGATTCTAAATAAACCGAGTCCTTGGCGATTCGTCGACCTGTAAACCAGGTTTTCTATCACTTTTTGCTCTTTTTTTTTTTTTTTTTTTTTTTTATTCCGACGCTATTTGACATAGATTATCGAGCTCGTGGCATGAATCGAAAGGGATTCATCGTATCAAGAAATAAAAAATTTTCAAAGGAGAGGAAGACAAGATATCTCTTGGGGAGAAATATTCTTGAAAAATTCAATCTTATCTAAAATGCGGTTCGCGTGAAACACTTGATCCGAAGAAATTGAATTTTTTAAAGCAATACCGCAAAAAATATCGTAAAATAAAAAGGAAGAAGAATATTTGAATATTTCTTATATACTTCCTCAGAAAACTTCAAATCATCATCGATATTTTTCGAAACGGGGGAAAAAATTATAGTGGAATTTATTCTCTCCACTAAATCTATTCCATTTCTCGGAAAAAGGGAAGAAGAAGAAAAATAATAATATATCTGAATCGATTTCGAAAAACGATATTTGCAAATTATAAACAATATTATGCTTATGTATATATCGTTGTATCTGTACTCCTTCCTTCTCGTAACGCGTTTTTTATTTAAAATATTCGCAATTGTCACTATATAATTAATTTATAATTATATTTATACAAAATCAATTTATTAAACGATAATACGACTTACTTTCGCGACGAGGAGACAGAAACACGTCCGTTCCGCTCGATGTTTGGAACACGACTCCGTACGAAATCGATATTTTGATTATCAATGTCGACCGTTTGTTGTCGTTTCCTTTTGCCTCGACTCGTAATAACATTACGTTTAAATTCAAAATTTACACGCGAATTTAAAATTATCGAAATTGCAAGTATCCTTACAAGTTTTTACGATCGAGTGAAAAAATCAACATCGATTTTTACCAAATCCACGCAATTTTTAATTGTACAATTGTATAAAAATTGTAAAAAAAAAAAAAAAAAAAAAAAAAATCGAATTCGATCGATTCTGCGTTGATCCTCGACGATCTTTTCAATTTTTTTTTAAGCATCACGGAAGGAAATCCATTTTCCAATTTTCACAATTTTCGCGCGATTATTCGTAATAATAAATTAATGCCACGTTCGAATCTCTATCGTCGTCGAAATTGGAGGAAGGGTTACTTACCGAACCATGCCTGCGCTTCACCCTGCACCTCGATCGCCAATCCAAAGTCCGCTAATTTCACAGCCGCGCCCTTCGCCTTACTTGCGAGGAGTAAATTTTCGGGCTGCAACAGGAAGCAGACTCGTCGACATTCCTGCTCACTCTTCCGACAAACCGTTGCCGTTGTCCTGCATTTTTACGCGGCCATGCTGTAGGTTGATCCACCAACAGGAGATATATACGTGCATGCTTGACACACATTGCGGCTCTACCTTCTACGCTGCGCTGCTTTTCACTCTGTTTTTTTTTTCTTTTTTTTTTTTTTTTTTTCGAAATCGTCTCTTTTCGTTTCCAAACGAAACGCCACTTTTCGTACGGCCGGGGTCTCGCGTTTCTTTCTTTCTTTTTTTTTTTTTCTCTCTCGTTTTCTTTCTCGTTTCCTTTCCTTTCGTCTCTCGGTCGAATTAATCTTATTCCCACGATCTCAAATTTTTTCACGCTTTAGGAAATTTGTCATTCGTTTGCGTCGAATTTTATTTATAAGAAGAGGTGGTGGGGACTGATTTGGCGCGAAATTTGAAAAAGCTCGAGCGATGAATTTTTTCTTTTTTTTTTTNTTTTTTTTTTTTGGAAGAAATATTAATTGGCATAAAATTTTCGGCCACGAGATAAATTGTTGTGTATTCAATTATTACGAATATACGATAAATTATGCGATAATATCAAATGTTGAATTTCGTAGTCTCTAGATTGTAATATAACAAAACACGAAATGCAACAACTTCTTATGACAATATTTTTTAAAATAATAATTCTTACAATTCAGACTATTAAAAAAAGACTATTTAAAAAAAAAAAGTGATGAAATATACTTTCAAAGTATATCTTTGCATTTGGTCGAAAATTTGTTGCCCAATGTTCGTCGAATAATAATTCAAACGAAGATTATTATATCAATGTGAAAAAAAAAAAAAAAGAAGAAGAAGAAGACTCGGAACATTTCCCTATCCATTACATTTCTTTTACCTTCCTTCAATTTTTTTCTTTTTTTTTTTTTTTTTTTTATTTTTTTTAACCCCCTCGTTCCATTCGATCAACGATCCCTAATAAACGTTTATCTGAAAATGTTCGGTTAAACACACTGAACCTTTGCGTTCCCGGTGTACTGGACCCTCTCAAGCATGGCGCTCTCTAGTTCATCCGTGTAACATTCGTTTCTCTACGTACTTTCAGGTCCCTGTGCACAACTCCATTGTGGTGGCAGTGGTGTACGCTTTCCAGGATTTGTTGGATACAGTGAGACGCGTCCGCTTCGCTGTAGAATTCTCGCGCCACGATATCCTCGAACAGTTCGCCGCCGGTCACGCTGGAAATCAAGGAAATCGAGAATCGTTTGAGACGATTTTCTGAGAGGAATTTTCTTCAAAACATTTTCTTTCTTAATCTTTTTCCTTTTTTTTTTTTTTTTGGATTGGAAGAAATTTTTAGAAAAGGAGAAAAAAATTGGAAATTGGAAATTTTTGTTGAAATGAATTTTGAGAAATAGAGAATTTGTGAATGGAAATTTAATCGTGATATTAAATATTTAATATTTAAAGAGGAACGAAAACTCGAAGGATTCTCGAGCTTCGAGTAATTGAATATCAATCGAGGTTGCAATTAAACGCTCTATAAAACGGTGATACTTTCCACTATGGAACATCGATACCTCGCGACCATGCGAGCTCATTAATATGCAAATCAAGAGTGATTTAAATTCACTGGATGGGGGACTGTTCGAATAATTGGCCGGATGACTGGGACAAATTAACAATTATCGGGCAGAATCGCGAGAAAGAGGGAAGAAAGGGAGGGGAGGGGAATACGAAGACATTGATGTAACTTTGCTCCCTCGAAATGTATAATCACATGTTCAGAATTTTGTCGATAAAAATCGGTTAAAAATTACTTTTAATTCGGGCAAAAATTTTTTGAAGAGAAGAAAGATTATTTATTAAAAAAAACTTGTATTAGAATTATTTTAAATAATAAACAATATATAATATGAAATTTTAAAGAAAAGAAACAAGCGATGATATGAAAATCTTTAATAAATAAATAATTCTCGATAGAATATTTGAAAAAGAAATATTGGAAAAAGATATCCACACGTGCTCTTCAATATCATATTTCATTTTCGTAGTATCAAATTTTAAACTTTTTTTTTTTTTATATAAAAATATCACTAAACACGAAATTCAATATATTCCATAGACCTGATTAATTGATTATATATAAATTTATATAATAATTCTCTTCCCTGTGCAATAATTAATATTTCCAAATTTTACTTACAGGTCAAAAACGAGGTAATGATAGTTCTCCTCCTGTATGCTGTCGTGTAATCTCACTGTAACAGAAACGAAGACAAAAACCATAAATTTTTTTAAGATCATCGAATCATCGATAATATAATTTTATAATTTCGACGTAGCGTTAATATTCCAATCATTCGTTCAAGAGAAATTTCGAAATTCCATTTCTCTCTCTCTCTCTCTAACGAAAGAAGCGCGGTTTCGTGGGCAAACGTTTCACACGGAGAATTCGTGAGGATTCGAAGGGAGGATGGAAGGGTTGGATATTCGGAGGGGCGATCGAAGACAAAAACCATGAATTTTTCTAAGATCATCGAATCATCGATAATATAATTTTACAATTTCGACGTAGCGTTAATATTCCAATCATTCGTTCAAGAGAAATTTCAAAATTCCAACTCTCTCTCTCTCTCTCTCTCTCTCTCTCTCTCTCTCTCTCTCTCTCTCTCTCTCTAACGAAAGAAACGCGGTTTCGCGGGCAAACGTTTCACACGGAGAATTCGTGAGGATTGGAAGGACGGAAGGGAGGACGGAAGGGTTGGATATTCGGAGGGGCGATACGCGATCGATACACGAGGGGAGTATCATTTGCATCCGTGGCAGTTTACTCGATCACGACGTTCATTAGGGTCAACGAAGAGACATTCCTCCTCGCGATACAAAGCAATGGTCCGATCGTGGTGGAATCGGGCTTAATTAATGTCAAGTGAGGCCTGGCGCAAGCGAAAATCGACGTCTCCAAGCGTGAAACGTGTTACTTTGTTGGGGAGGGGGGATCAATTAAAACCGGTATTGGTGTTCATGGTGAAACTCTGAAAGCGATTTCCTTTCAGCCTGTTTTCTTTGTCGCGGAAAAGGACGTCGAGAAATTGCGTCGATGCAGAATTCAGAATCGATATGAATTTTTACGCGGAATTTTAGAGGTTTAATTTTCGAAATTTTGGAGAATTAAAAATTCTTTTAATCTCAAGAAGAGTTGTGATTTTGATTTCGAAATATTTAAATAATATGGATATATTCTTTCTAGAAATTTACCGTATTGAAATGTAATCATCTTTTAGAAATGTAAAAATTTCAATATGAAATGAATCGATCAACTCATTAATTTCGAAACTTGAAACATGGAGTTTATAATATGTGAATAATATATGTATTTTTTTATAATTCATAGGTCAAATCGAATCGAAGATATCCTTAAAATAATTTCCTTCGAAATTGCATTTGGAGAAGATGGTCAAAAAGAAAAACCGGCGTATGTATTCGAAATTTTCGGAAGGAGATCTATATTTTTCGAAAATGCGACACGTACAAAATAATTCCTTACGATGCGAAAATAAATGGAAATTGCGCGATAAATTTTTCGCGCCCCATTTCCAATCGTTGAAAACTGAGATCTTAAAGATCCGCGCGCGAATCGAAGATGGATCGCGATCGACGAAGTATCGAGTCGCGTATTACGCTCGTTAAACCGAGTGTAATAAATAGTAACTGGCCGAACGGTTGGGGTCAACTTCCCTATAAATATCGAGCGAAGATCGAGCGAAAAAGTTGGCGCCGTATGGGATGCGCCACGGACTGTTTATGGACGCTAGTTCGAAACGCAAACAAACGATCGCACCAGTGTTGACGGAAGTTGGAAATTTTCGGGAAGTGTTTCGACGAAATGCAATCTTCCATCAAAAATATCAAACCTATCTCTATTTACTACATTAGCCACACTAGCTATATACAACGATTATTTATTTAACGATTTATTTAACGATTATATACGATAAAAAAAAACGTATATTCGCGATTCTCCATTTTTCCATATTAGATTTTGCATGATATAAAAATATAAGACTCGATAAATATTTTCCTATATCGTGAAAATTGGAAAATGGATTTCGTCGTGATGTTTAAAAAATTGAAAAAAATCATCGAGGATCAACGAGAATCGGTCGAATTCGATTTTTTTTGTTTTTTTTTTTCGCTTTTTTTACAATTATGATTATTAAAAATTGCGTGGATTTCGTAAAATCGATGTTGATTTTTTCACTCGATCGTAAAAAATTGTAAGGATACTTCTAATTTCGATAATTTTAAATTCGCGTGTGAATATTAAATTTAAACGTAAGTATTAATGTTATTACGAGTCGAGGCAAAATGAAACGACAACAAACGGTCGACATTGATAATCAAAATATCGATTTCGTACGGAGTCGTGTTCCAAACACCGAGCGGAACGGACGTGTTTCTCTCTCCTCGTCGAAAGTAAGTCGTATTATCGAATTATTTAATAAATTATTTAATTTTCAAATAATTATAAATTAATTATCGTGGCCATTGCGAAAGTTATAAATAAAAAACGCGTTACGAGAAGAAACGAGTATCAGATGCAACGATATTGCACAATATTGTTTATAATTTTTCTAAATTTTCTATAAAAATTCAAAAAAAAAAAATTATAAACAAATTTCTATAACAAAATTCGCAAATATTCCTTTTCGAAATCAATTCAATTACATAATTAAGATGGAATACTCGTTTCACAAGTGTCGAAGTAAAACGAAATTCGTTGTACTTTTAAAAAAAAAAAAAACTCGCAAGAAGAAAAAAAATTTCTCGTTCCCAAAAAATTCTGAGAGGTAATTTCGAGATTTCGGGTGGTCGGTTCGAACACCTTTTTTACACCTTTCGTGTACGAAAAGAGATCTCGGTTGTCACGCACGGCTCGACACCGCGTCTGAAAGCGGGCGAAGAATTTAATGAAAATGGAAGAGATATCGGGGAAGAGGGAAGAAGACACCACCCTCTCACCACCTTTCGAATGATCCTCGAAGCGATTGGGGGGAGGGGAGGAGAGAATAAGAGAAGCCTATCTTCTTTGATATCCTCCACCGATTCCAATAAGGATCAAGATCGAAGAAGGATGTTGGAAACGGCCGTTATTATGGGAATTTTTATCGACGAGGAAGGATGGTGGTGATGGTTTCGATGAATCGAGATAATTTTTCTACGACTGACAAGAACTATCGGTTGTCGTTAGATAAACTTTGTCGAGGAGTTCGAAAAGAGAGTTTCGATGGATTCTTTCGTCATTTGTGAACGAAATCGAAAGGGAAGAAATTGTGGAATTTATTTATTTATTTATTTTTTTTTTTCGAATTTAATTTAATTCAATTTAATTTTCTTTCGCGACAAATTCGATCTTAGTACAACGTTCGTTGCGACGATGAATTGAAAAGAAATTGCAGTTTTTTTAATATAGAAAGAATTTTGTATTCTCCCGTTCGGATAGAATTGGATTTTAATGGGATTTTAATGCGATGTTTCTATGTATTTTTATTAGGAATTGGAAACATTTAGACGCAATTTTCTCCAGAATCTTTGTATTATCCCTCTGTATTTTCTATCGATAGATTTTTATACACGAGTTTTCGAGTATTAGATTTTCTACGATAAATTTTGTAATTCGTGTATTCTTATCGAATTGGAAATAGAAGTAGAAATATTTAAAGTCAAAATTTCGATCAAAGAATTATTAAAATTTCTGGCAGTTCGAAAATCTAATAAACTTGAGACAAATGGAAGGAAAGAAGGAAATAATAGTGGCAAATATCGATCCGAGAAGCCGCACATGGACGCATCGTGTCCCGAATCTACGCGTTTTCGCGATCTCGTGGCGCAGTTGAACTTTCCTTCAGCCTTCCATTGCCTTTGCCATTAAATTTCCACCGAAATGTCACGCCTCCCTCGTCCAAGATTTATGAAATTATCGATTATCTTTCTGCCGACCCATGAAAGGTCAAATATCCCTCCCTTAATTTCGAATTCACGAGTTGAGCAAACATTTTTCGAAAAATAATCTCGCCATTTCCGTTTCTTTTTAAGAAAAAAAATTCTCTAAAAAATATCTCATCATAATTTTTAATAAAATAGGAATAGACACGAGATAATTCTTTTATTTTTCGAATTAGAAAATTCTCGAGATAGCGAAATTTCTTACTTTTTCTTCCTCAAATTTAGACAAAATTAAACGTATAGAAATACGAGCCAGAGTACAATTTTCGATAAATTATGAATCTATCATCTAACGAGGACAATATACAAGAAACTTGCTATATAACAGAAACAAAGAGAATTTTTATTCGAATTTACGTTCCCTTCCCCACATCTTAAATCCCAAGAACGCCACGAATTCGCAGCAGAATGCAACAGAAAAATTTCAACGCGTATGAAACGCGTATCAACCATCGAAAACGAAAAACGAAAAGAGAGAGAGAAAAGAAATACGTGGATGTATATAACTTGGTCGAGGATTGGAAGGAAGAGAAATGGAGGAAATCGTGGTCTCGAGACGACGAGAAGACGAATCGAGGGAGAGGAGAAAAAGAGGAAGAAGAAACGTGAATCGAGGTGGCAGCAAAAGAGACAAGGAAGAAGGAGGATCGATAGGTATCACTTGTTGACTGGAATGGACGTAAGCCGGTTGCGCGCCATGATGGAAAGAGGACAGAGTTGGGTAATTCGCATCGGTCACATCCACCCGATGGATAGAGCCGTACGATGAATAAAAGAAACCCAGCCTTTATGAATTATGGAATCGACTCGATTTAACGAACCTCACCCTTTCCTTTCCTCCCTCGTGGCTTTTGTCAGCGGGATATGGCCTTCTAATTCGTTCCAGCCACCTCTTACACCTGTTCCCCTCCCCCCTATCCTATTCGACGATCGATCCACGAAATATCGAATGGGAAATGGAATTTTTCCAACGTTGAAAATATATCGGTGATTATAATAACGTCTCGAGTTTCGGTGATTTTCTCGTAATCGTGTAGTTTGCTATGCTAAATGTCGACGAGTTTGTTGAAAGAGTTTAGTAATTCTGTCGAGAGATGGGGAGGGGGGGTTCGTTTGAATTATCGTGGCTTTTTGGTAATCATTAAGTGTTGAGAATTTTGTTGGTTAGAGTAAGTTTTTGGATAATGTAGTTTTGTTTAAAATTAAATATGATATAAACGAACAATTATTGTTTATTATTATTATTAGTTTATTGGAAGAGTTTAATAATGTAATTCTGTCGAGAGATGAGGGGAGAGGGTTCGTTTGAATTATTATTTTGGTAATGATAAAGTGTTGAGAATTTTGTTGGTTAGAGTAAGGTTTTGGATAATGTAGTTTTGTTTAAAATTAAACGTGATATAAACGAATAATAGTTTGTTGGAAGAGTTTAATAATGTAATTCTGTCAAGAGATGGGGGGAGAGGGTTTGTTTGAATTATCGTGGCTTTTTGGTAATGATAAAGTGTTGAAAATTTTGTTGGTTAGAGTAAAGTTTTGGATAGTATAATTTTGTTTAAAATTAAATATTATATAAACGAACAATAGTTTGTTGGAAGAGTTTAATAATGTAATTCTATCGAGAGATGGGGGGAGGGGGTTTGTTTGAATTTTGCTAAATATTCGAGTTTGTTGGAAGAATTAATAGTAATTCTATACGATAATTTTATTGATTCTATATCGCAATTCGTTCAAATTACGATTGATTCTTACTTGTTAAATCTTAATTAACAAATAGTTTGTAGTTTGTAATTTGTTGTGTAATAGAGATCGATCCATCGTTCCGAATAAGAAATATTAATTTGACGCGTCACGAATGAAATTTCTTCAAAATCCGGAGAGGATCGTTCCTTTCGAAAGGTTTAACTTTCCAGAAGAGATTTCTTCGCGATATATATCAATTTCTAAAGTAGATCGTAGCTAGTTCGCGATTTGACGGAGAGGCTCGATCCGTCAACGTGAGGAGGAAAATTGGCTGTGAAAAAAAAGAGGTCGTCGAGATACGAAGGAGGCACGTCGAGTATTGATCTACACTTTCCGCTACACTTTCGAGAGATTCACGATCGCGTGAGTATGTGTGTGCGTGTGTGATCGGGATAAAAAGGTATTTTTTATTTTTTAATTTTCTTTAAGATTTTGTAACGCGTAATTATAATATTTTCCTTTTAACGTCGATCGAAAAAGGAAGAAGGAAGAATTTGTTATTAGAAATTTGTATGTAATAAATATTTCGCGAAATTATATTCGCTGTCGCGAAACTTCTCGTGCACAGTCAATCGTAGAAATATTCGTATAGACAAAGTTTTCGGCATTATTTTAATCTCGAATTGTAATTTTATCTGGAAAAATAAACATTTTATAATAATAGTATTTGTAAATAATTAAATTAATAAATAATTATGGAATACTATTCGAGGATAGAATGAGTTGATTCCATGAAACTTCGTTCTTTCCCTCTCTTTACTTTCTTGTTAAATTTAAAATTTGATATAATTTTCAAAAAAAGAAAAACTTGGGAGGAACGAACGAAGGTTTTCAGGATCTGCTGATACAATCATAAAAATACAAATTAGTAGAGATTTGTTTAAATATATACATATTGATTGACCGCAATGCGACAATTCTGCGATAAATATTCAGTAGAGGTTGATCTAATGAATGCTAATTACGACAAATGCGGCAAGAGGGGATCATGTATCGTGAGAACGTCGTTATACGAGTAAAAAAATTCTTTTCAAAAGAATCTTGTTGCATAGAAACTTCGTGTCCAATGAATATTCAAGCTTACGAATTTTGTTTGATTTTCATTTAAAGAACGATGCCGAGAAAAAAAATAAAAATCTAAATTTCTATAAATTCTATAAATTACAATAAAAAAAATTCCCTTTACACCTATTCCTCTTCAAATTTCTATCTTCACCTTCCTTAACCCATTTCACTTTTCCTTAAAAAAAAAAAAGAAAAAAAAAATTTCATAAAAATCTTATTTTCCATATAAAACAAAATAAAAATTTAATCTATTAATATTACCTTCGATCTGATTCACGACCTTTCCTTTTCACCGAGCGAAGAATTATTGAACGAAAAAAGGGGGAGGATAGAGAAAGAAAAGGAAGGAAGAGGGGAGAGAAAAAAAAAAAATGAAAATCGTTCAATTTTTTCGGCATGCAAAGCCGTACGCCATTTCTCGCGTCAAAGCAAATGATTATCCCGTGAATGGAACCGCGTTCCGGCAACGGGAATAGTTTTCGATTGTATCCACTGACCGGTGTGCGCACGTGCACCGTGGAAAAGATTGGCGACAGGGGAGGGGGTGATCAATGAAATTGGTTTACAAACGAATAAAAGAACGGGTGTGATACCTGCTCGACCGTTTCGTCGTCAATGTGTCGAGCGCTAACAATTGTTAGTTTCGCTTGCACGCGCAGACGTTCGATCGATTAATAAAAACATAAATTGGTACGAATACCAGAGAGGCCGAGAAATTTCTTCTTTTTCTAACCCCTCCCCTCTTTCGTTTATCCGCTCTCCATCGTTATTTCCTTTTCTTCCGCTCGCGTTGTTTCCAATCGTATCGCGAAAGGGGTGTTTGAAGATGTACAGATGTTCGATACAATATCTTTTTTTTTTTTTATTTATTTTTTATTTTATCATTTTTAGTTTTTTAGTTTCGTGACTTTTCTCTTTTATCGTCGTGACGGTCGAAATTACAAATGAAACGAAATATTTGTTTTTCTTCTCGTTTGAATTTGGAAATTTTGTAGAAGAGAAAAGAAAAATTTACGTAAAATAATTATTTATAATAAAGATGTATGGGATATAAACTTATTTAAACAATGAAAACTACTCCCTCTTCTCGAGAGAAGTTGCATCATCAGAAAAATCCCTTTAATCGTGATCGATTCGAAAAAGTTTACGAATGTAAGAATCTTCTATATTATCGTATCCCATATATCAATTTTTTTTTTTTTCGAAATAATCGATGCATCAGAGAAAACTTCACTCTCTTAATCCAATTATTCATAAAAATTAAGAACAAATAGTTATTCGAACGATCTGAAAAATAAAAAAGAACGTTACGAGTATTTTTTTTTTTTTTTTCCTTTCGAAATAATTGATCCCTTCACTCTCTCAATCCTCTCTCAATTATTTATAAAAATTAGAAGAACAAATAGTTATTCAATCTCTCCCTCTTTCCTTTCCTTCTTCTCTCTCTCTCTCTCTTTCACTCTCTTAATCCAATTATTCATAAAAATTAAGAACAAATAGTTATTCGAACGATCTGAAAAATAAAAAAGAACATTACGAGTATTTTTTTTTTCTTTTCCTTTCGAAATAATTGATCCCTTCACTCTCTCAATCCAATTATTTATAAAAATTAGAAGAACAAATAGTTATTCGATCTCTCCCCCTTTCCTTTCCTTCTTCTCTCTCTCTCTCTCTCTCTTTCACTCTTTTAATCCAATTATTCATAAAAATTAAGAACAAATAGTTATTCGAACGATCTGAAAAATAAAAAAGAACATTACGAGTATTTTTTTTTTCTTTTCCTTTCGAAATAATTGATCCCTTCACTCTCTCAATCCAATTATTTATAAAAATTAGAAGAACAAATATATATTCGATCTCTCCCCCTTTCCTTTCCTTCTTCTCTCTCTCTCTCTCTCTCTTTCACTCTCTTAATAAATTACGAATATTTTTTTTTTTTCTTCCTTTCGAAATAATTGATCCCTTCACTCTCTCAATCCAATTATTTAAAAATTAGAAGAACAAATATATTCGATCTCTCCCCCTTTCCTTTCCTTTCCTTCTTCTCTCTCTCTCTCTCTCTCTCTCTCTCTCTTACCCTCCTCTATCTGTCTCTGTCTCTCTCTATCTCTTCGAATGAATGCGACGATTCTGCTATAACTTCGAACGAATGCGAAAAAGAAAAGAAGAAGGAAAAAGAGGGGGGAAGAAGCTCCTCGTCACCCTTCCCCGAAGAGAGGGAATTGCATCGTCGAGAAGACGTGCCGGGAAATTCCCTGAACGTCGATCCGGCAAAAATGCCGCTGCGTTTCGAGCCTTACTTGGCACGTCGAGCCGAAAATTTTCCCCGCGGCGACGATACCGATTGGCCGGCATCCAGATCTTGGCCGCGTTTCGTCGTAATACTACTAGAAGAGCCGGCCCGGTTCAAGGTTGGTATTGTGCTAATCGCGGTTGCACGTGCGGTTCCGCTAAATTTCGCCGTTCGATGGGACACAGGCGGAAACCGTGAAAATGTTTTCCACGAATGTGATTAACAATGGCGGGTGATTAGGAGGAGAAGTGAATTTGAATGGTGAAATTGTTTGATCAATACGCGATTAATTCCGAATATTGAATAGGTTAGTTAGCTAGATTCGATTTGCGGATAAGTTTCGAATAATTTTACCACTGGATTAAATATAAATGTATTTTTTAACGAGATAAAATAACGGTACAAGTGTATGTATTTTTTTTTTTTTAGGAGTGAAAAATTGATTTGGATTGCTCGTTTTAGAGTTTGCGAATTTGGAAATCGATAAACGATGTATAATTAATAGTTAATAATTAGTTAAAATATCGAAATTGTATCGCGTAAATATATAGAGCGAAATAACTAGGGATTAAATCTACTCACTCATTCTGCTCCCGTTTCTTCCCGTGAATTAACTGTATTAAAATCAGATCGTTTAACGAAAACTAGTTGTTCACGTTGTTCGTCTAATTTCCTGGTAATATCGCGGTGCATGTAGCACGCGAACGATAATGGTCAATAATGTAAACCAGAAAACCGGTATCGAACTGTTCCCAAGGGAGGGATCACGCTTCCGGGACTCAAATTAATTGAAATCGTGGCGTAATGCCCCCAACAAATATTATTTGCGCCAGCGTTACTTAATTGCAATCTTCGAGGAAGACTTTATTTTCCCTCGCGACCCTCTTTCGTGAACGAACATTCAAAAGATATTTTAAAGATAATCGAGATTTTTTTTGGAACATCGAAGAAATTTCGATAATTAATTTTATAGAAATAATTTTTTGTTGAACATATTAAATTTGAAAGAATCAAATTTTTCTTTTGTTGGAAAATAATCGTACAATTTTTTTTTTTTTTTCTTTTCCAATGAAATTTTTGTCGCAGTTCCGTGCGTCGAAACCTTCCAAAGACAGGAAGCCTCGAGAGCCGACTACGTCTCGCATGAATAATGGCTGATGCAACTCGGGTGGATAATCGAGACGGCGTACAATCGCGCTTAAACGGGTTCAGTGGAAAGAGAAGATTGGCGAAACAGGCGTAATAATCATCACACACGATTCCGTCGTATAAAATCCTTTGCGAATCGTGGAACGGTTGTACAGATAGTCGCAAACGTTTCCGTTTCGGTTAATTATTCGCGGAGGCACGAATCGCACGGTTAATTAGCCAGAATTGCTGAACATCGAGTTATATTCAGGTAATTGGCTCGCGAGATGCAAATTGTCTTCTTCCATTTCCGATTCGTCGACTTCTCTCTCTTTCGTTTCGTTCTTTTTCGTCGATCTATAAAATGAATCTTTCTTTCTTTTCTTCTTGGACGAGATATTTTTGATTCTTAAAATTTTGAACATAGATTTCTACGAAAGAATAATATATACATGGAATATTTTGAAACTTTCTGAATTGTCACTTACTTTAAAACTCGATTAAAATTAAGAAAATTTTAAGCCGCTATAACTTCGAAGATAGTGACTTCCGGTGGACGAGTGAACGATCGTTAGAAGCGCGGAATTTTCCCCTTTAAAACGCTTTTTTGTTTATCTCGATACGACTTCCGGTTCCCGAAATATCATCGCGTAAAGAAAATGTAATTTTTAATCCTTTACCTTAAACTCGATTAAAATTAGGAAAACTTTGAACCGCTATAACTCCGAAGATAACGACTTCCGGTGAACGAGTGAACGATCGTTAGAAGCGGGGAACCTTCCCCTTNGGACGAGTGAACGATCGTTAGAAGCGCGGAACCTTTCCCTTTAAAACGCTTTTTCGTTTATCCCGATACGACTTCCGGTTGCGGAGATATCGTCGTGTAAAGAGAAACGTAATTTTTAATCGTTTACTATTTCTATCCTTGTTTCTTATTCGGATCTCTCGTTCGCACCTCGCCTCACTGACCTATCCCAACTCCAGACGAGCGACAGACGCGATTCTTGCTTACTACGCATTTCCAGGAAAAAAATGTAGGTCACTGGGTCGCGGACTCATTCATTATTTTTGTAAACGTATGACCGCTTTGAATCCTTATATCTCGGCAACGAATTGAGATATCGGGATAAAACAAAAAGGGATTTCAATGGCATGGTTTTCTCTATTTTTTAAATGGATTTTGACAACAAAATTTTAGTTTCTTTTCCCGCTTTTTATACGAAAATTCAAAGTTTCATTTGTCATTTTAAATAAATTGAGCATCGATTTATACGATATAAAATATATACGAATATAATTTATCATGTTTTTCAGTAACATTAAACATAATTTTTAAATCTGTTCGATATATTATACAATCTGTATAGGTACGAAACACTTGCCGCCTCTAAGTTTATATATCGTTATCGTAAAAATATCCAAGTATTCCTTTCAATTTCATATAATAATATATCATAATATTATTTCATCCTCCCTTTTTAAATTCGCCAACTTGGATATATAATTGGAAATTCGCCGAATCGAATCTTTTCCGCGAACTACACGGAGAAGATTGAAAATGGTGACACGAGTGGCAAGGTTTGTGTCATCCTCGTTACCCGATTTTCTTTCCACCGCCGATCTTTCACCACTCGACGTTTAAATCTCTCTCGAGTGTCCCCGAGGTTTTTCCTACACTCGCGGCGGGCGGAGCAGGATTTCGAGCACGCCATCGTATAATTCCCGCCGCGTATTCATTATGCCTTCCTTGACAAATTAACGCGAAGGCAGAAGCATTGGGGGCTTCAGGAATCTGTTGAATCCACGATGGCGATTTTCTCGCTCCACTGGAGAATTTCGCGTCGTGAAATATTTTTCCCGATTCATAGATCGTAACGAAGAGAGATTTATTTCTACTCACAGATGAATCTTTAATATCTCTCAATGTTGAATTTATATCCGTTCCCTCGAAGGAGTTTGAATTTCTGGATGTAAAAATTTGTGAGAAGTGATTAAATTAAATCAGCACAAGGATATGATTATTTTAGGATGATATTCAGAGATTATAAATATGTATTATAATAAATTTTGATATTTTTCGAATAATTTATTATTCGATTCCTTCTTATATTATTAAAGCATTAATTTAACCTAAGTTAATCTATATTTTCCAGATCAAACCACTTCCACCAATCGAAATGAGGGATGCATTAGGGACAATCTCGCGCGATAAACCATCCAAGGATTAAGCCTTAATGGGAGCCTAACATTTCTAGAATTATACAAGCTCCAAATCTACCTGTCCAAATCCTATCCTTCGAACGTTATTACATCCTGTACAAAATCTGACGAAAATTCTCCAAATACGAACTTTCGATTTGAATTTCGTTGAACGACTTTATCTTTTTAATTTCTTCTTAAATTCAAAACTTAAATTGTTAATCGATTTTTGCTCGAATTTCTCAAAGCATCAATGCATAAAAACCTAGGATGTAATACTAATTTTCCTTTAAAGAAATTAAATTATCATCGATATTAAACGATCAAGAAGTTTCACTTCTTTGTATTACATTAAACAAATTAGAAAAGATATTGAAAGAATGTAAATTGAATATTACTAAAACTCTTATTTTTCATTTTAAAAGACGTTCAATCGTTTGATCAAATTCACTTCGTAATTAATAATTGAAGAAAACTGTACGTGGCTCGTCAAAACTTATTTTTCTTAAACTTATAATACAAAGAAAAAAAAACTCGATCGTAACAAGAATTTCCTGTTACAAAATCGATCTTACTCTGCATCATGCAGATCGAAAGGATTCGAATCGGTGGAAAATTGGATTCAAACCTGGTAAACATTCCTTGAGGGAGAGGGCGAGAATACAATGGAAAAGAAGAAAGAAAGACGAAGTAATCGAGCGTGAAAGGGAGAAGCAAAAGAAAAAAGAAAGGGGGGGGAGAAATGGGAAGAAACAGAAGTTGGGGACGAATACACCACGCTCTTTATCCAACGAGAAGTTGGACAAGTGCAAAAAGAAATGATTTCGAAGGAATCTCTCTCTTTCTCTCGTTTATTCATTTTATTTCCTTCTCTCNGGGGGGGAGAAATGGGAAGAAACAGAAGTTGGGGACGAATACACCACGCTCTTTATCCAACGAGAAGTTGGACAAGTGCAAAAAGAAATGATTTCGAAGGAATCTCTCTCTTTCTCTCGTTTATTCATTTTATTTCCTCCTCTCGTTTTATTGAATTCCAATATATCGAACGTTGCTTATTCCCCATTTTATATATATATATATATATATATACATTTTATAATTTTCCATCGGATAAGTAGCGACATCGATGAAGAGCATCCAACGTGCCCTTTAACGTGCCACTCCAATCGATATATTTCCATTCTGCCTGGCTAAAGAATTCCCTTTACCGGTCACGGTTAACCGATCAATCGGTACTTTAATAGAATACTCGTGCAGATTTATCGTTAAATCTTGGACGCAAGAGACGCGATCGTTGGTTGGATCAGAGAGATCGGTGTGTTTTTGTTTTTTTTTTTTTTTTTTGATTGAAAAATATTAAAGAAATCTTTTTAGTATAGTTTCTTTTTAAATTCGATCGACCAAAGGATCGATCGATCGGTTTCAAACTTTGATAGATTCGTGGAAATTTATCGTTGACCTCGATGCATATAGATGAGAATAGAATATAGGGAGGGTTGGATGATTGTTGGGATTTGAGTAATAAGGAAAGATAGGTGTTTGGTGATGAAAGAGACGGAATATTATTTTTTATTATATGCAAGAAAATTAATCGAATACTGATGCCAAGTTCGATTCTCTTTCGAAAATTTTTGATTTTCTGTCTAAAATAAATCGAATCAACGTAGATTAATTCTCTGACGGAGTGACAATATAATATAAAAAAAATATAAATATAATAAAAATATAAATATAAATCGTAAAGGAAAATCGTAAAGGAAAATTCGAATCGTAGAAAAATTGTTTGCAGTTTTAAACAATTTGAGCAGTTTTCGTAAGGAGAATAAAACAGCAGAGGATTTGTAAATAAACCGAATTATATACACTGCAAAACACGATACACTCGTATAAGAAAAGAAATATTCCAGGAAGTTATCGAGTTTCTATATATATTTTAGCTTCGTATCCTCTTTCAATCGTTGCGATTCGCGGAGAGATACGATGTTATTTCTTTTTCTACCACCTCTCAAGGGATTAAGAAGAAAGAATTCAGTTCACTCACCGATATTCGGATGCTGCAATTTCCTGCATATCCGTGCCTCACGTTCCAACTTCTGAAAATCTGAAAAACAAAGAAGAGAGAACGATAACGATATGATAAATCAACGGATGGATTCGATGATGGAAAGATGAAAAAAATCATAATTAACTCGAAGATAAATACGCATAATTCCGTGGATAGATATTAAAAGATCGATAGAATTAGGATTCGTGAAACGACGAATTCCTTCGACTCGTGTCGTGAGGAGCTCGAGCATATTCCTCCACGTATTCCTAAGGCGAGCTTTATCGAGCGAAAATTTCACCATAACGGGAACCAATAGCAAGGTACAATCATTATCGCGAAATCGAATTTCTCGACGGGCTCCCTTGACGAGTTTCCTCGTGGCCAATTCACCAAGGACCGCGATAAAATTGGATTTCTCGGAGGCCAAGTCGTTTCGAGCACGATTTCCTGTTTCCTTTTTCCGTTGTGAACGTCCCTTGCGAGTGAAGGGCCCATCCATTCCATCCATTTCGTCTATTATCGTTCCTTACTTATTAAATACCATGCGTTTCCCTTTTTCCACCGAATTTACCCCTTTCGAGTCGAGCATCCCTCTGCTACTTTAGGCATATTTTTCTGTGTTTTCTAGATTCAATAATAATTGGAGATTGTACTGAAACGTTTGTATATATTTTTAATTGTAGCTTTGAAAATTTATTGAAAAGGAAGAATGCGCGTTTATATAAAAAGTCATCGCTTTAATATTAAGTATAACCATTAATTATTCTTTAATTATTCATCGGTTCTTAAATATTCAAACTATTATATTCTCGTAACAAGAAGAATATTTCGTTAATTCTTGACATTGATGAAGTTCTTCCATTCCTTCAAAACAAAATATCCGAAGAAATATCAGCCTTAAGTCCTCTTATATCATCGTCATCGAGTCGTAAATGTGAAACGAATTAAAAAAAAAAAGAAAATAGAAACTGGACGAATTATAGTGCGAGTTTAATAATTTAATCCACTTATGAAAATCGTTTCGAGGCGAAAATACACGAATACATTTATCCAAGTGACAGACGCTACTGGGGATGTAAATAATCATTCCCTCGGCTTTGAGTTGAAAGAAAGAGGGGAAAAAAAAAAAAAAAAAAAAAACAAAATCGAGCATCTTCTTTCCCATATTGCTATCGCTCTTCCTCGCCTATAATTAAATCTCCAACGAGGCTCGACGAAATCTTCTTTCGTATCCGCGCTAAACAACCAGAATTAACGAGCATCTACCGACAAGAAAGAAGAATGCAAGACGAGGGGAAGACAAATTGGAGGACAGAAGCACTTGACGAGTAAAAAAGGAAAAAAAAAAAAAAAAGAAACGAAGAAAAAGAAACTAGGTCATTTCTCGTGTACAGGAGAAGAATCTTCGAGAGAATTGTTTCTATATTCGAGCGATTTTGTCTCTTCGATTAATCGATGGTTTATTGTATTTTCGAGAGAATTTCTTATCTTCTATTTTCATTCGAAGAGAATATTTTATAATCGTCGTCTCGACAAAGAAAATCCATTCCAATTCAAATTGAAAATTGACTTAATATCAATTTTCTGAAATTCAAAATAATAATAAATCAGTGTGACGATAAGCTTGTATTTAAAATTATAACAACGATATAAACAACGATGTTGACGACGACAACAATGTTTTGTTTTTTCAGCCTCCTCCAGAGATCGATCCTCCAAAAATATCCCACGAATACATTTAACGCTCTCTCATACGTTCCTTTTTTTTTTTTTTTTTTTTTTTTACGTTCTCCCTTGAAAAAACGTAATTATAAAGAGGCAATTCACCGAGTCGCGACATAGCCTTTGGCCAAGATTAGGCAAAGCTGGATGAACCACCGGTTAACGAACCACCCTTGTTCGCGCTAAACTCGTTAACGCGCACCCTTCCACAGGCCACAAGGAGCAAAGATCTTCTCCTCTGGATACTGATTTTCCATTTCCAATCTTTTGAAAACTCTACAATTTTCGAAGTGTTTTTAAAATTTGCGCCAAAGGTTAAAGCTCTCTTAAGAGATAATTTAGAGATAAAAGATGAAGTGATTGTTTTTAGAATGAAAATTTTAACAAAATCTTACCAATAAATATTTAATATTCATCGATACCCATTTGTATTCGTCTTAAGATATTCTAGATTATATATCCGATTTATCAATTATCATATATTATTTATTAATCAAAATTAAAGAGATTATATCGAATCTATCTGAAAGAGATCGAGATTATTCCATATATCACTTGTTATACTCTTATACAAACTTAAAATCCAAGATATCCTAGAATATATATCCGAAAATATCCAGAATTCGATATTCGATCATCCATTATTGTGAAAATAATTCCCAATCAAAATTAAACAGATTTTCTATATCGAATTTCTGAAGATATCTTCTCGTACAAATTAAAAATCAAAATTCTTCGAAATAATATTCTTTAAAAAAAAACCATATTTACGATCCATTATCTTCAACGTGCGATCAGATTCTAGAATGCAGGAATGGAATCAAAGCATATAAGATAGAAATAAGATAAAAATAAAAAAGATCTTGCTCGCATCGATTGACTCGTCGAGGGAGAGAAGACTTTGAGAGGACTTTGCTCGCTTTGCGTCCGATCAAGCACGAATGTCGCGAAACTGTCCAACTAAAAAACTAACCCCCCCTCCCCCCGTGGCGTGCAAACCCAACGGATTGTGCTACGTCGAGGGGGAGGGGGGCGAGGGGGGCGAGCTCTTGATCCGTGGAGCGTGATAAGATCGAGACGCGCGTGTTCGATGGACAAACGATGCGTTTCGATGCTATCCTCGACGCTCACACGAGAGGTGTGCGTGAGCCCGCCACCCCTCTGTGTTTTTCCGCGACGAGGACGCAGGCGTGAACTTGACGATGGGTGTTGTTCCGTTCGAGGATTCCGCTCGATAAAGGAGATGATATTCACGCTCAGATTTATCGCCATGGCGATGGCGGGTATGATAATGTTGGGGAAGGAGGAGGAAAGGGTGTTGTTCCAAAGAATCGCCTAAAATATCGAATCGAACGATCGATTTTTTTCTTGAGTCAAATAATGTTGGGGAAGGAGGAGGAAAGGGTGTTGTTCCAAAGAATCGCCTAAAATATCGATCGATCGATTTTTTTCTTCAGTCAAATCGCCTAAAATATCGAATCGAACGATCGATTTTTTTCTTCGGTCAAATACGGTTGATCAATCGAGAATAGATAAAATTGGATGAAAGAAAGAAAATCAAAGTACCAGGAGAGGTGAAGTGGTCGACGTAGAACAATGGGCGAGGATAGATGGAAAAGGAAGATGGAGGAAGATGGAAGAAGGGAGGGATAAGGAGGAATTTGATTCGTGAAGTTTCGTAGGAAGAATTTGATTTATCCCTGAACTATGGATCTTCTGTTTTAGACGTTGGCGAAGCGGGTCCTTTGGGACAGTGAACTTGTCTCGAGATCCACTATCTTGCTTTCAAGGGGAAAAGTTGCTCCAGCGGAATTCGGTGCATCGAAGAAGATCTTTGCCTATGGCTAGCAGAGGGGTTGATAAGTCCACCCGAGAAAGAGGATTTTCTCAAGGATATTACGTGGTATATATATATATATATTTCTTTTTGCTATTTCCATTGAATTTTAAAAAAACTCGTATATGGATGATGTTCGTTTGAAATACATTTTATATGAAATATAAATGTATCTAGAAATTAGAATATTTATCATTATTGTTTATTTAAAATCAATATCGTTCAATCTTATATTTTCTTCCTTTTATTATATTTAATTTGTATCGAGTTTCTTTTTAAAGTTAGAAAACAATATAATAATAAAAGGAAACATGGAAATATTCATATGATGGGACAATCGAGACAGCAAGAATTCCAAAGATGGAACCACGCCGTTTTATCACTTTCGAGTAACGAGCTATACACGAAAACTTAATTAAGGGAACAAGGTATCCTGGAGAAACACCGATATAATAACTCGAAACTTTCCAAATATATATATATATATAACACTTGGCGCTCTTAACTGATAATTAGAACCCGTGCAGAAACTTAGAGATATTCAGGAGAACGAAGATACAGTTCAAAGAGAATACCTTGTAACTGGGTCAAGTTCTCCAAGTGGACAAGAAACTTCCCTTCCATTTCTTTGAATTTAAAATAGAAACAAGTGAACGGAACGGAACGGGGGGGGAGGGGGAGGGGGAGGGGACAGGAGCAGAAGAAAGAAAATGGATAAAAGAAATTTATGAATGGGGGAAATTTCACGATCATCGTCGGCCATTGCACCCAAAAATAAACTGATTTACAGAAAGAGAGAGAGAAAAAAATATTCGAGGGAAATTATTTGGAATAATGGATAAATTGGATTCTTTCTCGTCGATAAACAACGAGAAAAAGAAAGATTGAAACGTGGAGAACGTTAAATATCTCGTTGTTTTTAGAATCGAAATGATCGAAAGATCTATCTTGCTGTGATCATTTCAAATTTATACAATCAATTTTTCAAGCGTCATGATCATTACGCGTGTAACAGGCTTGATTCGAGTGGAATTATATCAAAAAAAAAAAAGAAAAGAAATGAATATTTAATTATTTAGACACACTAATAATAAACTTTATATATAACTTTTGTGGAAATTAATTTCTTGCTATTTGATAAATGATCTTAGATTCTAGATCTTAGATAACTATATCTTCAAGATAAAATTAATAGAAATTACATATCTGTAAAGAAGTTACGATACTAAAGAAGTTCGTTCAACTGTTCGATCGAAAATATTTTCCTTCGATTAGAACGATTAAATCGAAAATATTTTCATATTCGATTTTTATCGAGATGGAAAATATTATTATTTAACCTTATCTCTCGAGAATAATATTTTCGTTCGATTCCATTTTCGAGGATCGAGGGAATGTTTCGAGGTGGAAATAAGGGGAAGAAGTGGAGATTTCGTGTGTTGTTAAAAGATTGACACTCTCACCCCTCCTTCTGTGCAATAAAAAGGGGATGAGACGTAGTAATTTTCTTCTTTCTTCCGTTTAGAAAAAAAGAAAAAAAGAGTAATTTATTTTTGTCTCCACGTGTGTAGCACGTGTGTATGAAAATATCCGAGACTCGTAAATATGTATATGTAAGGGACAATGTTTGTAAAACATGAAAACTGAACGTGAAACACCTCGAGTACCGTTTAAAATATTATACCGGCATTACGTGGGATGGAGCTTGACGCTTGTTATATTCCTCGCTCTTGATCCACGGTAATGTAAACCACTTACACCTCGAACAACCACCATTCCCTCATGATAATTACGTAATTAAAATGCAACAAGTATTTTAAAATTTCAAGTTTAATACCATTTAATACAACTCGGCGAAACGAAAGTTTCCAATTTTCGAATCTGTCTGTCTTTCGTGTACAAGAAAAAAAATTTTTAAAATACGAGACAGGAATTTTCGAATCGAGATGGTGTCTTCAAGTAAACTCAAAGTCTTGAAATCTGTGTATATGTTGAAAAATTTACGCAGAGATGGAGATTTCTCCTTGAAAAAAATTCGAGAGAATAAAGAAATAGAAGGAAGAAAAATTGCAGGTACAAGATTTCGTGAAGAAGAGAAACGATGATATGATAACTTTTCATCTATCTTTCAAAATTAAGATCTCTAAACTTTCAAGAGAAGAGTTAATTATAATTATTCTACTATTAGCTACTATTTTCGAAACAAAATTTTAATTAGTTCTTCTTGAAACGGGAGAAAGATCCGAATTCGAGAATTTCTTCAAAAATTAATTCAGAAATTCAAACTCGTGGAAACGTAGCAAAATTCCCGTAACAAAGATTTGATCGGGGGAAAAGTTTTTAATTTCGCCATTAAACGAAACGGTTACCTTCGCTCTTAAATGGAACGCAATACGTACCCAGTCCAGCAAACCATAAAATTTAATTTTCAACAAATCCTCGTTCCCTACGGACTCGGCTAAAATCAATACGACAAACATCTCACTTCATCAAACGTCTTTTCCAACTTTAAACGATATTAATGCTTGTAAATAATTTCCCCCCCTCTAAATTTCTTACCGTTATATCTTTCGATCGAAGATTCTTCGTCTCTTTCGCGAACGAAACAAAAAGTCTAAAAAAAAAAATTCAAAATTCTAATAGAAAACATATTCTCATAAATCTCTAAAAGAAGGTGGAAAAACTTTTATCATTTCCAACAAGGAGTACAAACGACGAATTGAACCCTTTAACCCTTTATCCCAAACAATAAACGAGCGAAATAATATTCCCAAACTCTCCCAAAAAATAATACACTATTTTTCCTATATTTCCAGACTCACGCACTTTCTTCCTTCTCCCGAGGAGAAATATCCGGAGACGGGGGAGGAAATGGCGGAGGAAAGAATTGGAAATCCCGAAGGAAATCGGTCGACGATAGGCCTTCCTCTCCCTCTCCCTCTCCCTCTCCCTCTCCCTCCACGGGTCTTCCTCGACCCGATTCAAGGTGAAACGACGAATCGGTCGCGCTTTATTCGTTTCAGAAACATGCGGTTGAACGGCGTCCGTGGGTAGGTCAAGAGGTTACTGGAGCAAGGTCGTGGAAGAGAGGGTGCACCGGTGCCATCCCTCTCCGCCTGGCAACGAGAGAAACAGAGAGAGAGAGAGAGAGAGAGAGAGAGAGAGAGAGAGAGAGAGAGAGAGAAGGTCGCTCATCTTCCCTCTACTGCAACCTTTTTTCTCTCTCTCTCTCTTATCTATCTATCTTCGTCATCCCTCCAGTTACTACCTTTTACCTCTGCAGAGAAACTGGAACTACCGGCCAAAGATAGAAGCGAGCCAGTTGCACATCCACCCACCCATCCCCCTCGAACGCGATGCCTCGAATTAATTCCCTCGAAATAGTCACCCTTAACGCTGCGGAATCGTGGGTGCGTGGCCGTCGATGGAAATGGAAGGTAGAGGAATCTGGAGGAAAGGGGAGACCTTTTTTTTTTTTTAGGAGGGAATAAATGGTAAATGGAACTTTGAAGAGGATGGTAAGTAAATTTGTTTTGCGTGATGTGATTGATTACGAGCCAATAATTTAATGTTTATTAAAAGCGCGCGTATTTAAACGGGGGAAAAAAATATTCGTGATTCGAAGAAAATATCTTCTTTAGGATAGCGGCATAAAAGGTTAATGAAATAATATACAGGAATATTTCATTATTATTATCAAATAGTTAGCTCTTGAAAATTTTTCAAATCGGTTATTCCTCGAGAGTAGAATAGGATTTTCAAATCTTAACGTTAAATTATTACCAATTCAAACAGATTCCAATTTTCATAATAAAAATTAAATAGATCGCGAAACGTACAATTCTCGAATGTACGCAATGTAATTAATTTTCGCAACGCGACGCGATGCGAATTCTCCCTTCGTTCCCTTCGTTGAAAAATATGGAAAATACACTCGACGAGTTAAAAAAAAAAACGAATTCCAAGCATCGCGATATATATAAGAACGGAATAACGACGGGGCAGTGGTTTAAACCAGTGGAATATCTGCAAGAGAAACAAACGGAAAACTCGGGCGCGCCGGCATCTCTTAGCCCATCCTCTTCGTTTGTATACGTTGTTAAGCTTGGCCCAGTCGTAACGTTTTCGCGTGCAACGAAACCAGGGACTGGCCAGCCGCGGCCCTCGCCCGTGCCAATAGAAACATAGACGAGAATTTATCTTCTCCTACTTTCCCCGGCCCGGGTAAAAACTTTTCGTTCTATAAACGGTGTTCGTGCAAAACTTTCAGCAATATATGTACGTTTTGCGAGTGTATGTACCGTCGCTTTTTTTCAACCGACATTTTAATATAATGTATTTAGAGAACACGAGATACGATACGAGAGAATAGGTTATATTATACGTATTAGTTTGATAGAAATTTTTTGGAGGGATTTTCAAAGGGTTTCGTATTTTTATTCGAGGATAAGGTGTTTAATTATCATCGATATCTTTTGATTCGAATTTTATTCGTGATTTTAATATAAATATTAATTTGTTCGAATGTTTGAATCTGAATATTGATATTGATTTTATCATAATACGTTTGAATAATTTTCGATCGAACATTTTGCATCAATGTTCGTGTAAACATTTCAATTGGATAAAATAAACTGAAATTGAGCAATTCGACTTACAAGTTGCCTAATATAATAAGCTTAGGAAGCGGTATAAAAGGAAATTTCTAGGAATCTTGTTAGTCTTCGTCGAAAAAAAAAAAAAAAAAAAATAAGCAAGGAAAGAATTAACGGAATATCGTAAATTTTTCAAACGAGCCATTGTTTCCCTCTTCTATCAAAAACCTTCGTTCTTATTATATATAATTTATTTCAATATCAATTCTCACAGACGTAGTTTGATTAATACACAGAAAGGCAAAGAAGTATTATTAATTCCCACGAGTTTTTCCAAAAAACCAAACTAACAATCAAATCAATTCAAACACGAATATTAAATAATTCCTCTATTAGGAAAAATTTCTATCAAGAGGAACGAGATAATCGATCGAAGAAGAGATACAAGATATAAAGTTACAAAATTTGCGTTAAATTTGTACGGCTCGTTGACGTCAATCCTGTTACCCGAGATGCAATTTCACGAGATACGCAAAGTCCAATACGCAAAGAAAGAATTCGCCGTCCGGTAAAATTCCATTGGAGAAGAGCTCGAACTCTTAGGAGAGGCTTATGACGTCAATCCCCTTATCTCGGTGACGTCGATACACGTTGGAAACCGCCATCTTCTTTTTCAAGACAAAGAAAGTGAAAGAAATTTGCCTCCTCCTCCTCCTCCTCGTCGTCGAGATTATTCCTCGAAAGAAAGTCCCCCCCTTTTTTTTTTTTTTAAAGTTTTCTTTCAACCCCTGATATCCTATTCCCTTTTCAGATATTTTTTCCGGGCTCACGTAGCAACGCCACGTGACTCGTGTCGTGACGGAACACGAAGAGAAAGAGGATGTGGATGAATTGGATACAATCGATTCGACGAGGATTTATTCGTGAAATTCTGTGATTTCTGATGATGTTCGATGAAAAATTTATTGATACCTGTTGTCTCCCCTTTTTAAATGAAATTCCACGTGATCTGTTACGCGGAAACTTGGAGTGCATCGTGGAAAAAAGTGTGTAAAGAATCGGACGATTCGTTATTGGTAAAATTTATTACTTTATATTCTAGTGACTTTCGTGCGACTTGAAAAACTTGGAAGATATATCAGTTTTAATATATATATATATATATATATCATACGATGAATTATTAGTCAAATTATATTAAAAATAATTATTTTCTATAATTTACAGGTACAACTTACAGAATTAGATGAATAAATTTCTCGCAAAAATTGAAATACGAGTGAAAAAGAGATATTTCTCGAACACCAACAGACACGACTTTTTGCTCCTGTTTGGTGTTTTTCCCCTTGGCGAAGTGGATCGTCGCCCCTACATTCTAACCGCGACCCTCGAAAATTCCGCTCGTCGCTCGGATTCTGAAGCTCGATTACAGGCGTCCGTTCGAACGCAATGCGGACCAGCATCAAGGCAAACAACCAACTTTCCTCCCAAAGTTGACCCTGTTGACGTTGAAAACACGAGTGAACGACGCGTCAACTTTAATCTACATAACAAGAACGCTTACTTTATAAAACTGCGTGTATATATCTCGCCACGATTTCACCTCGGCACAAAATTTTTATCTCGTTCTCGAATACGTATATATAAATATATCGGAATTACAAGATGTTAATATATTATTTACGAAATACTTTATGGAGGATTGATTTTAGAAAAGAAAGAAAGAAGAATAGATTTATTTAAATGATTGGCAACATATCGATATCTTGTATATATTAAATATATATATATATATTTATACAAGTAAAATATAAATATTCTTACCATCGTTTCGCATCGATTATAAATTAAGAGCGATTAAAAATACATAGGAAAAAAATTTCACGAAGAATCGTATCGAATATACGTAACGTAATCCTATACTTTATACCAACCAACGCTATATTAATTTTATCCTAATGAAACACGCGTTTTGCCATTTCCTTATAAATATTCCTCTAATATTCCATCGTAAATATTTCCTCGTGAATCAGGCTCCCCTTTTACACGTTGAGCACGGTACGAAATATACGGTACGAGACGCGGGATGAGTCACGCAAACACATATTAGGATCGTTGCCAAAAGATCGATTGATAGGGACAATAAAACTTATGATATAGCGGCCCATACTATTCGCTTGGGTGGAGATCCGTTTGATACTAAATTTATCGATCGATGCCTGCTAAACAAAAACCCGTGTACAAAGGCGGCAAGAAGCGAGAAGTTGAAGAAGTTTCGTCATTTCATTTAAACTTAAAACATTTACCATTTTTTTAAATTTCAAATTCAAAGAAACTCTAATAAGCGTTTATCGTTGCCAATTTAGAATATCGTTCGATTTACTTTTCTCAACGAAAGATCCTTCCATGCTTGTATCGTTTATTCGTTTTAAAAACTAATATATATATATATATAATATATATATATATATATATATATCGCAGGAAAGAAAGAAAGTTTATTAAAAATATTCGAAGTATCATCAGGAATCCGTGACACGACAAAAATTCATCCATTGAAACCGGAATCTTTCATATTTCTATTTTTCCCCAGGAGGAAAATATCCTCTCTCTGTTTCCCCCTCCCTCCGAGTAAAAATTCTTCCGAAATTCCGCCATCGTCCGTGAATACTTGTCAACGATATATCTTAACTTAACACCAAAATCTGTGCGACATCTTCGACATTGTGCGAGACCAAGAGTAAAAAGGGCAAGCCTTGACTCTTAACTCGTTAATTAAATTGGCCATCGTGGCGTTTATCGAATCGCTTTTGCTCGATATTTTGATTGATTCAATTAGGGAACTCGTCTGGCTTCCGAAACGTTTTATTTTATCTCCCTTTTTTTCCTACTCTCTTTTTCTCTCTCATGGTAAATGATAAATAGAATCCCATGCAATATATATACAGAGGAAGGATGTTTTTTGAATCCAAGTATTTGGATCATAAAACCATCTTTTTATCCAAATTTCTCCTTTTGAGGATATTTCTTTTGAGAAATGGTTTAAAAGATTCTCCTTTGGCTAGTTAATTCCATTATTATTCCTTTTGTTAACTCTAATTTCATACAATCCCAAAAATATACAATAAACCAAACCTGCTTTATTTTTCATTCATCTCGCTTTTTCATACGTACATGGTTAATTGTCGAACAATTGAATTGTATCAAAAAGAAAAATATCGATTGTTCTATCGTTCAAAGTTATCTCATTGAAATAACCTTATTATCATTTTCGTTTTCAGATTCGTTTCGATTCGAGAATAAACGAGAAGGGAAAGGAAAAGAAAAAAAAATTTTGCAACCCGGATACTAAACTTCAGTCACGTTTTTTTCCGAATTGAAGATGGTACGGTACTGGCAACTGTTCGGTCGCGATGGAATTTTGGCAGACTGACAACGGCGTCGCTCGTTGTTTTTAGACGCTAAGTCCTCTGTTCGGGTACACAGAAAGCGCACCTCTTTTCGCGATTCCATCCTTCCTCTATCGTCGTGACAACGACAATGTCGTCTGGACAATGCGGATTAAAATGGGAGATGGCAATGTTGGCGGTGGAGATTAGCGAAATGAGTTTGAGGATTCGAAGATTTGGCCACGGTAATCCATCAAGTCGGTGTTGTCCATTCCGGTGCGGGATTGAGATTTGCTTAGAGATATACATATATCCATGAAACGGATAATTCGAAGCTCGTGTATAAGCTTTGATAGAGGTCGAGTGATTAAACGTTCTTCGTTCAAATTACTTAAATGTAATTCTTCAAATTTCGATCGTTGAATTATTTCTGAGAGGGAAGATTATTTTTGTCTTAAGTTTAAGGGAGTTAGAGATTTTTAATGGTGATACGTTTTCAACTTGGATCGAGATTTCATTCTCTATTTCATTTTATCTTTCTATTTAGCCACTTATATTCTTTTCCTTTCTTGTGCCCGAGCTATCCATTGTCTCTCTGTGTGTTGATTCTATTTTTAGAGTCAATTCTATTAGGTTAGGCTTAGCTCTTCAAACTTGCTTCTTTATATATATATATATATACATTTTCTTCTTGATTTTTTATAACACGTTGATTTCCTGTGAAAAATTATTAATTTTCATTTCAGTATTAATTTAATAACACGTGGATGATGATACTTGGAATTTTGAAATTTGGTTGGATATCAAGAGAGAATTATGTGAAAATAACTTTTAGATTAAATTTAACAATAGATCTCAAATCCTCAAGGTCGGTATATAGTTTAAAACTGTCGTTCCTTTGTTATAAAATATTTTTAATTCTAGGTAATGAAGACCTAGGTGAATTCAACGTTATTATAAGGATTGTGATATAATTTAAAAATATTTTAAATTATTATATTGGATATAAATTATATTATTCCAAGTTTCAATATTTTTTCAAATCTTTATACTTGCAACTATCAACTTAAAATAACGATCAACTTAAAAATAAGAAGAAAATCGCCCATTAATAAAGTGTTCAAAGGGACGAAACCATGTCATGAAACTTTGAAACATCTCCTATTTTTGCGCAAAACTTTCAAAGACCATTTTCATAATAATGCCCTCGTCAGAGCTCACCAAGCATAGTCGTTTCATCTAATATTTCTATGTATTTTAAATGCTAATGTCCTTGTATCGAAACTTTCAAAAACTTTTCCTAAATATAGCTCGTTCACAATGTCTATCCACGATATTTAATTATCAATCGACGTTTCAGATTATTCGAATCTGTTAACACATTCAATACGGATAAAGATACGTGAGAATTCTATGATGATTAAATTTACTTTTCCAAGAAATGAATGAAAAAATATAATTATATACACATCATTCATTTTCTTATTCTCCTTTTCTGTATAGTTTAATCGCCGCTGTCAAAGCATTAAAAACTTTGTCAGAGCGTTTTTTATACCATAATGAAACTCACTTTCTGAAATATTTGTGTTTTCTAAACAATTATTCAAATATGAAAGAGGAAAAAAAGTTTTCCACGATAATCTTTTCTTTCGCAAACACGTTTTCGATACAAGTTTTACAATTATTTTTTTATTCAAAAATCAATATTCCTTCAATTTTTATAAAATTGTCGAACGATTCTCGATCTTACCTCTGGCGGTGAGCTTTTTCGTGTTTATGATCTTCGCAGCGAATTCGTGACCAGTGCTCTTCTGAACGCATCGTCGAACCACAGAGAAGGCACCCCTGAAACGAAGAGAGATCGTTAAATTTGCCAACAGGACACAAGATCTCGAGGAGAGAACGATAAAAGTAACGAAAAGCGATACGATTAATCCGTTAATGAACTCGATTCGTAACTGCTCTCCAAACTTTGTGAAACGTGTACGTATGTATGTATATTTGGCCTCCTCGAACGACTGGAATATACTGGCATATCGTCGAAGGCTGGAACTTTGTCGATTACACTATCAATATGATTGTGCATGTGCAATATAGAAATGGTTATTGGATCTTTATCTTAATAATCGATCTTTATCTTAAATAAAAAAGTACAATATATATCTGATTAAAAACGACTTAGAAAGAATGGGAAATCGAGCATCGAAGTAAAGATAGGGGAATGTCGAGAATCGGCTTCGAAACGCAATTGTTTTCTCTGGACAGTGTCTTTTGTCTCTTAAAAATCGGATGACGAGAAAAAAGAAACGGGTGTGGGTGAAAGATGACCCAGATCTACACCGATGCAATTAGCGAGCGAAAAGAATTAAACTTCCGGAACTCGTTATTATTCCAGAAATATTATTTATTCTCGTCGATCTTATTCTTTCACCAATCGAAATTGACGAAGATCGTTCAAAGAATAGACGAGCAAAAAAACTCAAAGAAAAATTAAGAATTCGAAAGAAATGTTTTTTTTTTCTAAGTGAACACAAGAATCTTCGAGAATTATAATAAGAATATTAATGAGTGAGTGAATCAATATTTGTGAAATTGTTTTATCCTATTTTTTCTTCGATACGAAATAATACTTCCACAAACTTATAACTGACTTTATAACTGACAATTTGAAATTGAAATTTTTACGAATTCTCTAGTATATATGACAATCAAATACTTGCATCTCTCATAAAAATTCCATGATAGGTAGATTTTACATCTTCGTAATGCTCAAATATTAACACTGTAGTGATTCAAATATTCCGTACAATATTTCTGGTAAAACTTCCACAATCTTCGACTTATATTATTCATTTCTCCATATTACGTATTATTTGTTCACAAACTCGAAAATCTAAACAAAAGATGAAATAATACATTAAAAAATCTTATCTAAAAATCATATATTAATTTAGAAAATGTGATAAATCTTAACTATAATAATCAAATATTCTAACTTCTAATAATTAACATAGAAAGAGAAATAACGATAAAAGTATCAAGTAAATCCCAAAATCAAAACTGCAAAAGAGAATTGAACGCAAATCAATCAAAAAAAGAATAAAATAGCAAATAAAACATTACCAAGTTAGCTTTTAATGGATTAAACGGTAAATCTAACCTAAAAACTTTCAGCTTCACTTTTCAAACGATTTTTCGAAATATAATAAATATCTTTGCCTACCACCCATCATCCAAAGTAATATCACGATAAAGAAGAGAAGAAAAAAGCAGAAAAAAAAGGAGAAAAGCTTAACAAAAGACGAGAAAAACGTAAGAAAAAAAAAAAAAGAATAAAAGCAACGTAAGGACGAAAGGTCAAGCCTTGCACAACGTTTCACAGAGGGCCGTCGCGTATCCTTCATTGAAGTAGTTCAAGGCAGAGCGCATCGGCGCAAACGCAACCTTAATGTTTCATCCTGCAGCGCCGCGGTTGCTCCTGCGCTTAGTTGATCTGCAAAGGAAAAAGGGCGAGGCCCCCCACCCCTCGGTCCCTATGGTGACCGATCATTACCGGAGATTGCCGATCTATCTGGATCACGTGTCACTGGATTATACTAGTGCCAAAAATGCGATAATACCAACGATTCGTAGCATACTTCAAAACGTTAGAATCTTTTTAGTTATATTATTGCATTTATTATCGAAACGTGGTATATTGCGTTTAAATAACGAATTTCTCAAAATCTGACGCGAACATTAACAATAACGTTTGTTGGCTCGATGTTCTATCATATTCTTGTTTCGAAGGAGCTGTTTAAATAATTTTGCTTAGAAACTTGGTCGCGTTTAATGCGTATATCTTTACTACATGGAAGCCTTTGAGGTTAAGAATGCTCTAAGTGGATGGAACGAGACAAGTTTTATTTGTAGAATGATTACGAGTGTGAATGTTTAAGCGTTTTGTGTAATTAATTAAAGTGAGTTGTGTGTGATATAGGAAATTGCGTCGTTTACTCAGGATTTGGATGTTTTGGTAAAGTATCCTTGCAATTTGGCATAATTTAGTTAAAATCTTGAACGTGATACGATTTTCTCTCTTTTGTTAATTTAAATGCAATGAGAAAATTGATATAAATGGTCTAATTTCTTTTTGTACGTTACAAATCTTCTAAATTAACAGAAAGTTTTTCTAAATTAAAACTTCACTTTGAACTCTTTCGTAAATTGGCTATACATCGGTATAATGTATTATTTGATTCGTCCTAATTTCGCAAACAGTATTTGATCCTTTGATCTCTTAATTCAAAGACATTTTGAAATTTCTCTTATTAACAGATCATATTCAATTAATTTAACATTCATGCTACAAAATATCTTAAATTTTCATTAAAAGAATCCTTTATTGCGTTTTAACGTTTTCTCGATCGTCAATCGAGAGAAGATTCGAGAAATCGAAACATTCTTCGATACGACACGATATCGAAATTTATCGAATATCTATCGAATCTCTTACGAGCTATTCTCGATCAAACATGGCGTCCATCTGTCGTCAATCAAAGTGCAATTTTAACTGTAATTTTCTCATAAAAATCTTTAAACCAAAGTTCGAGAACACGTAATCAAATGTTTGTTTGCATTCGAGCAGATTTGGATTCGATAGAGAATCGGTATGTATCAATTTATTAAATGATATAACGATAAAATATTGTATTTTTTTAAAATGATAATAGTCGAAATATCGTTAAGTATTGTTGTTATTTTTATTAGAAATTAGAATAATTTGGAATACTTTCCTTATTATACAGTAATATTTATAAATTTAATATTTTATAAATAAGAAATTAGTAACTTTCTAATGAAATTGAAATATAAGAAATCTAGAAATTCATATTAAAGTCTATAGCAACGTAAGGACGAATCTTTTGATCGAAGTTCTATTTATATGACACAAATGACAATAAAATAAGCTTAAAAAAGAAAAATTAAAATATCTCTTTCACGAAATGGAACTTCAATATATTCGTTCAAAACATTTTATAATATATACAGACTAATATATTGAATTTCCAAAAATCAAATAATTAACACAAAGTATAAAATTCGTTCGCGTTTATCTTATCATTCTCCATTCGTGAAAAATTGAAAATTCCTTTACACAAGATGGATAATGCGATTACATCCAAGAATCTATCGAAATTCTCGAAAACGGCGGAAGTCGAGATGCAGATGGTTCGACAACCACGAACGAAAGGATAGACGCAATGATTTCGAATGCAGAGCCCAACGAGGAAATATTCTCCTACCTTAGAAATATTCTATTATGCCGCAAAATCAAATTCGAATAGAAACGGCGAAAGATTCGTGGAGAATTGAAACGCGAGACGAGGGCGCGAGTGAAATTTCCTCCATCCTAAAGATAGAAATCCTAACCTGAGGGTGATTCGTTCGGTTTTATCGCGATACGTATCGTGTATTACAATTCCATTCGTCAGATGGATTGGCGGCCTTCGTCCTTTTTTTTTTTTTTTTTTTTTAAATGAATATCCGTCACGTGGACGGAGACCGGCATGGAAAAGTTTTATCGTCTACCCGGGAGACGAGAATGAATAAAGCGAAAATAAAAGGAGGGAAAGAAAAGTCGACCGGCGCTCTTTTTCTCTCTCTCTCTTTTTTTTTTTTTTTTAATCGCTCCGCCATTCTTGCGGCTAACGTCATCGTTATTCGCTCGCCTTGCACAAAGCCTGCACGCTGCAACGGGCAAAGGACACGCTGCTCAACCTATTTTTCCTAAGGCCTCCATTTTTCGTTTTTCTACCGTTGTTTACGTCCCTGGCCAATGTAATAGGCTGAAAGAAATTTGAGGGGAAAAAATACTGGTATAAGCAGCGTGATGAGACAATAAGGGGCTAAACTTCGATTTGATTCAAAGTTTGCATTTTAAAAGAAGATAGAATGAATATTTCTTTTTTTTTTTTTTTTAATTCGTGGTACAATAGAGTTGAGTGTGAAGTAAATCAACTTTCGTCTTAATTACGTCAAGGAAATTCTTCAAAGAGGAGAAGAAAAAGATAATCATTATTATCCTCCTTTGCAATAACAAAAACGAATAAAACGTTATATCAAGGTAACTAGTCTAAAAAAAAAAAAAAGTCTGCAACCCCTTTTATCATCCAAATTAATTTCCTGCATAACGAACAAGAAAGTACGTAGCTTCACCCGTTTACGCGTAATAAATTTTACGAGACTAATTATCTAGCCTACATCCCGCTCGAGCCTCTCCCGCAGCTTACCGTAAAAAAGAAGAAAGTTAAAAAGTAATTAACGAAAAGCACGAGTGCAAGGTGCTTCCACTAAATTTAATCGCAAAGAGGACGAACAACCCTAACCCACCATCCGTTTGCTTATCGCAAAATTCATCTTTTTTTCGCGAAACGCGAGGATATATAATTATATAACAACCCTTAGAAAAATTCTTTAAAAAACAAAGGAAAGAAAAAAAAATCTGAAACTAGAGTCACTCGAAATCCAGATCCAGAAAGAAAGGAAGTAAAAGAAGAAAAAAAAAAAATTGAAAAGGCTAAGAGAAGCCCCTTGTCGGAAGAAGCCACTGACGCAGAAACGGTGGTCGAGTGACAGTGTCGGCCTTGAATCGAGCCGGTTGCTCGGGCGACGTGCAACTAGGGCGTGCAAGAGCAACGATGAGCCTTCAAAGCGAAGTTTCCTGGCGACACACGGTGCACAACGTTCTGACGACACGTCGATGCCTTTAAATACCTTTTACCCCCGTGTGCACGATGGGATAGGCAGGATTCTAGAGAACACGGGGGCAAAGACGACGATAGGAACCGCACAGGGTTATAAACGGTGTCCCCGGCCACCATTTTATCGCTGATCGATTTTCCTCACGACCGAATGATGATCGCCGTTACGTTACGTATCATCGTGTATGCGCCGGTATGTATTTTTGTATGCGATCCAGGGATCCTTAAATTCGTGAAGTCGACCGAAACTACGGAAGTCGGGAAAGAGAAGCAACTTTTTAAGAAAAGAACGAGCACGAAGCTCGTTCGAATTTACTTCTAGAAACTTTGCAATTTTTCTTGTGTAAAGACGATCGAGAGTGGTTTGAGGTTAATTGATGCGTTGCTTATTTACGAGCTCGACCTCGAACGGTTTGAGAGCGTATAGGCCTCGTAGGGAAATCTCGTTGCTCGCAAACTTGACCTTATCCTACCATCTGGTCTTTTTTTTCAACCCTAGCGTATCTAGTAACTAACTAGAGAACTAACTAGTGCGTAAACGGATTGCTGTGCTTAAAAAAATAGTTGAGGTTATTTCGTAACGAGCATATAGACAGTAGTAAATCACTATCACTAATTGAAGAGAACGATTATTCGCAAACTTAGTCCTATCTTAGTCTTAGCTAACATCTGATCTTTGTAATCCTAGTGCATCTGGTAATTTACTAGAGAACATCGTAGACAGATGCCAATCTCGATTGAGCGGAGAAAAGTTTTAATAAGATACAAAGACTTTTGGATTTAGGCTAACTGGTTAACCCTCCCGATGGAGTTCGAGAGAAACCGCATTTATTCATAAAGTAGAGCCTTCCTCTATTCAAACTCGCGTTATCCTCGAGCCATCTAGTTACTATCTAGCAACCTCCTCCCCCTCCTATTCTTATTCGGTATCGTTCGAGGGAAAAGGGGGGCAGGGATTCTTATCGAGTGTCGCTTGCTGGCTCAGGAGAACTTTTAATAACTCCGTAAGAGCCACGACCTCGTCGATGATCTCGACTTGGCAGCCAACTTGGCACACTCGTACCAACCTCAAAAATCTAACTAGCTGTCTTTACAATAGGCGCTCGGTTGCGCGCGCAGATCCTGCAGAATCCTGACCCGCGGGCTTCTAGCGTAAAATCACATTGTAAAACGTGTCTCTATACTTCGTATACTTAGTCCGATGTCTGCCCTAGTTCCCCAATGCAAAATGGCGATCAAGATACATCGCGTGCGTGGAATCACAGATTATGGGATATGCATCGAGAAAATAATGGGACAGGGGATAATATAATATATAGTTTTTATTCGATTTTTAAAATAGAAATAGAATCGTAAATGGGTGAGGTGATTTCAAGTCGCAAATTACAACGAAAAATTCAGATTCTGAATCGTGAAGGTTAGCGATCGTCGGACGAAAGAAAAGAAAGGGATCGAGCTAAAGAAAAGAAAGGGATCGAGCTAAAGAAAAGAAAGGGATCGAGCTGAAGAAAAATTTACGAGCGAGGAAGACAGATATGATCGTTCGAGGAGGAGGAGAATCGAAATGGTCCCTAATGGTAGATTAAACGTGATTGGTTCTAAATGGACGATCGATATATTAAAGAAGCATGCACGAAGATAACGATCACGCGGAACGGTTCATCTTCCACGAGAGAACGAAAAGAATTATCCAGTGCGCAAGGGATAAGAAGACGACCTCACCGCACTTGCAAGATGATTTCCCTCGGGACATCTCGTTCCTTGACAAACCGTTACGGTATTACGATCGCGTCTGTTTAGACGAAAAAGCCAGAAATTCGGTTAATTCTGCTTCCACTCTTTCTCTCGACCTGTGTACACCCTTGTACACCCCCTAATCATTCTCGAAATACGCGGAAAATGGGTTTCCTCCACTAAGCGTAATTACAGTATCAATCTAACCTAGAAAACTTCAATGTAGAACGGTATTTTGTGGTCTGAAAAATATTTTTAGAAAATGTTTCTCAGTTGTTCTCTTTCATACGAGTTCAATAGGGTCTTACGACGTTCGTAATAAAAAATTAAAAAGAATCGATCTAGCTTATAACTTCAATGGAAAAATGATACTCTTCTTTTCTCCGGAAAATACCTTTACATGTTTTTCTTTCGATATCTGATAAATTAACAAACAGATAGATTTCGACGAGCTGTGCATAACCATTTTTCCATTGTTCTTTTAGATCCGGATAATCTACGTCGTGATATTGCATTTCGAAAATAGAATCAAATTCAAATCTCAACAGATTTCAAATTCCATCGTTTTAAAGTAATTTCCACCCTCCATCCCATCTCACGAAGATACGAAGAGCAAACCTATCCCGATACTTGCTTCCAAAGCACGGAGGATCATCACGGTGAAAGATACTGGGAGTTAAAGTTTGATCTTTAAACAAACTACCCGTGTAACTTGCTACACACGCTTGGCATTGGGGATCACCGGATCGTCATAAATCCCTTTCACACTGACCCCAAGGCATTTTCAGCCCAAACAAAGCTTGCTCCCGTCCTCCCCTCTCCCTCCCCTCCACCCCCTTCCCCCTCACTCTCATTTCGTCGCTCGAAAGCAGTTCCCCCTCCCTCCCTTCTTCCTCTCTCCTTTTTCCCTATTTTTCGCCTTTTTGTCGCCGAGCCACGCGCGTATGTATCGCGCTGTGTGTCGCGCTGTTTCGTGTCAACTGTCTGCCGAGCAGCATACGGAACAATGGAACGGCGAGCCGAGGCTGGCTGCAATAGTTATGCCGACGTTTCGTATTATTCATCCGTGGCCGCGATGTAGAAAGGGGAAGCCACGAGAAATGGGAGGGGGAGGGGGGCGGAGCAGTGAGAGAAAGAAGAGGAGAAAAAATGGGTGAAAAGGGGGTGAGGAATGAATCGTGCCACGATTTGACAGACGAGACAACAACAACAATAACAACGACGACCACCATCACATCGATACGTCACATTCGATCCTGTGTCGTCGACCCACATCTTACACGCTTTTCCGTCCTTTCTACTTATGAAATTGCACGAGTAAATTCTCGATTGTTCCCATTTTTTTTTTTTTTTTTTTTTTTTTTTCGTATTCAGTGTATCCTTTAAGTAATACGAGAATGGATGAGAACTGGATCGCGAAGAGTAGCAAAAAGTGATATGTCGAATAAATTAGTTGTGCGGCAATCTTTTGAAGATTGTCTGTGTAATTGAATTATAAATAAAGGGGGAATAGGAAATTTAAATGTGAAAATAGATAATTAATCTTCGCGTACGAAAACACGAGAGAAATAATTTCACCTCGCGAAAATTGAATTCGCTTCGAATTCGAAGTGGGAAAAAGAAAAGAAAAAGAGAATTGCGCTTATAGAATCTGTTCTAGAAAAATTTCTCATCGTTCCCTGATTTAAATGTAAAAGTCTCTGGCCGGGCAACTCTCGACTTTTTCAGAAAGAGAATTTATACGAGTACACTACACCTATTCCCAATGCTCTCGTGCTCCTTCCTTCCGCGAACTCGAGAACCAACCCCTTAAATTTCTTAAATTTAAATTTTCTCCACGAATCGTGCCACCCTGAAAAACGATCCCATAATCCGCACGTGTCCCCACCCTACTCTTCCCCGAAACGCCAACGATTCGTGATTCTTCAACTCGATCGACGAAAATTTTAAATTTCAAGCTAAGGATAAAGTTTACTTTAACGAGTTGCTCGAATATCATTCGAAACATCGAATAACCCTCTTCAGAAACCCTATAAAACGTCAAAGGCAATATCTTTTCAAAGCAGTAGGATCGAAAAATATTGTATCGATATGCTTCGAGTTTTTTTTATTATTAAAAAATTCTAATATATTTCTTCCCACAAATTCTTCAATTTTTCCTCCTTCTTCTTCTTGAAATTGATTTTAATTAAAAAAAAGAAAAGAAAACATATTGATTGCACGAACAGTTAGTCAACTATATATTGTTGTTATTTCTTAAAGCAAGTTTAATTTTAACTAACAAAAATTTTTAACTATTTTTCAGCCCGACTACGGAGGAATATACTCGGCGAGTGTAGGCCGTGGTGGAAGGGTGGTGAGGGTTGGCCGGGCGGGGATGGCTTTAACCGGTCGATACTTGGTTCCACAAGCGTTACACCAGGAAGGGGTGCGGGAGGAGCGTGGCACAGCCCTGATCCTGTTGGCCGGACATCGACGTTTGCCAGCCGGACGTGTAATCGCGGAAGGAAGCTAAGACGGATGCCAAGCATGAAGATATTCGGGTACGTTCACCTATCGAATTAACCTACTGAGCTGGAGAATCTTGCTTCTCTTTTTTTTTTTTTTTTTTTTCCACTTTGGATAGCGCATTTTATTAATGAAAATCCAATCGAATCGATTGGACTTATGGGAATTATGATTCTCGTTTCTCGTGGTAAGATTAAACAGTTTTGAAACGTCGTTGTTTATGAGAAATTTTGAGGAAGAAATTATCGATCCGCGAGAAATATTTCCTTCAATTTTGAGATAAATGTGGGTAAACGTAAGTGAATGTCAATAAATGAAAAAGCACTTGCCGACGTAACGATTTTAAAATATAACAATACGCAGAGTTTAAATGATTTCAAAGCTGGACACGTGGATGCTTTAGATAGACATCGTAGTAAATTTGATTTTCCACTTGCAAAGCCGATATTATTTTCCCTTGTACAGCTTGTTGCTGTACAATTGTTACGAACGTTATTTGCAATTACAGTCGAATCGAATTATAAAGTTGTGCAATCATCAAAAATTAAATTCAATTTTACTTTTTTGACTTCGTATTCTTTTCTTTTTGCAAAAAATAATCTCAATAACGAATCACCTACGAAAAACAAACGAAAGATGAAGAAAGAATTATTCAAGGAACAATTATAATATCGTAACGATAAAATTGAACGCGGATAGTTGCTTTTTATTCCATTACTTTCCCCGCAAAATGGCACTCGAAACATATTCGAACAATATAAAATTCAACAAACGAAACGAAACACTTGAGTGGCAAATGCAACGAGGCCCTCGTACGTTTCCACCATTCCAACCTGGAACATCTCTCGTCGATATCGATTCGCGTGATCTCGCCGAGGAACAAACGTGTCCATTCCATTCCTCGTACAAAAAATAGGAAACGCGATGCTGCGACATTAACTCGCGGCCGATCGATCTCTCCGGTACGGTAAAAAATTAGAAATCGCTGCTCCTGACAACTCCTCCTCCTTCCTTCGATCCCCCCCTTGTTTACAGTGAGGGGAAAAAAATTGGCGGACAGTAACCAGACCAATATCGACGTGGCTTAATTAAACGTCACGACGCGTTTCGAAGGGTCAAAGTTCAGGTCGATAGCGAGTTCCAACGTTTCGGAAGTGGCTTCGAATCCGGTCTTTCTTCTCCCGGAAATTGCGTCGGATCGGCTGATAATAGGCCGGATGATCGAAGAAGAATAAAATCCTTTGTGAAATCCTTTTTTTTTTTATCATTAACATTTTATCATTAATTTTTTATCATTAACAATCGGCCCCTTTCGATCGAAATTACTTACAGAATTTTACAATTTTTCGATCGATTACTTCTCGAATCCATTTTATCCACCGTTGATACATTCCTTAAGAAAACGAAATTAATGAGAAAATAATAATAGTAATAATAATAAAAATATGATAAAAATCCCCGAGATGCTTAAATCAATCGGTATCATAAATATGAGCACGTTGACAAGTTGAACGTGTGCGTTCGAGGCTTGGAGGCGTTTCCGTAACGCAAACAAACAAATAATGATCGCATTGAGCGAATGGGAGCGAGATAAAAATAGTACGTTCGCGGGGCGATCGCGTGTTAAACGCGGATGTAAGGAAACCCGGTCCGGTTCGTTTCCTTGTGATCGATTCGGAGGCGGCCCCTTCTAGATATATAACACACGGATTTACCAATAATAGGAGGTAACCGGGTAATGGTGGCTAAACCTAGCCCCGTATCACTGTATACACGATCTAAATTATGCCTTAGCCAGGCTATTTAAACGCTAGAACGATAGAAGTAGTATCTGTGCTCGGAGGGAGGGGGGACGTCGGAATAATAACTCGTGCGCGTGTAATTTATGCGTCGTTTCGACGAGATGATTAACTCGGGGGATCGTTCTCTGTACGTGTTTAATCGCTCGTATCGATTATTGAAATTCGCGCAAGGGGGAGGGAGAAGAATCCTATGAGGGATTTATTAAACGAAAGGAGGAAGAGCCCTCGAATTCTCGAACAGGTTTAACATTGAATTCCATCGTTATGTTCGTCAATATTTCGTACGAATCGTTTTTATCGTGAATTCGATTAGATGGAATTTTTTTTCGTCTATTTTATCTTGTTCGTATCTTGGTTGCAATTAACGAAATGAATAATGAGATAAGCGATCATAGATACAAAATTACGCGTATTAGATAATGGAAATAGATGAAATGATGGTTAAATTGCGAATGAGATTATAGATGTAATTGAAACGTTATAGACGTAGAGAATGGAGAAAACTGGGAACATTGAAGTCGCTTTTTGATATCTCAATCGGTTGTCGAGATACAAGCACTCGAAGCGTCCTCGCAGTATCGAAGATTATGAATGGGTCCGCGACCCAGTGACCCATATTTTTTCCTGGAAATGCGTGGTATATAAGATCTTCCAAGAATCGTATACCTACTTTCTTCCAGGAATTCTTAGGCCTGTCATTTGTCTGCGGTTTGGGATAGGTCAGGTTGGAAATAAAAACGAGCGAGAGGTCGAAACAAGCGAAAAGGATAGATAGATAATAAACGATTAAAAATTACTCTTCTCTTTACACGACGATATCTCGGCAACCAAAAGTCGTATCGAGATAAATTAAAAAGCGTTTTAAAAAGGAAGATTCCGCGCTTCTAACGATCGCTCACTCGTTCACCGGAAGTCGTTATCTTCGAAGTTATAGCGGTTCGAAGTTTTCTTAATTTTAATCGAGTTTAAACGATTAAAAATTATATTTTTACACGATGATATCTCGAGAACCGAAAGTCGTATCGGAATAAACGGAAAAGTGTTTTAAAGAGGAAGGTTCTGCGCTTCTAACGATCGCTCACCCGTTCACCGGAAGTCACTATCTTCGAAGTTTTCCAAATTTTTTAATCAGGTTTAATTAAAAATTATCCTTTTCTTTACACGATGATGAGAACCATGAATCGTATCGAGATGAAAAAAGAATAAGATACCACATTTATGAATGATCGTTTATTCGTTGATCGGAAATTCCTAGATCATGACGTATATTTTTTTACAGGATAAAATAAATGTAATATTTCATTTTTAGGAATGTGTCAACACATCCAACGAATTTCCACACTTGCACAAGTTTCAAATAAAAATACCAGTGAAATATTAAAAAATTTATCTCGTAACAAATACACGAAATATTTAATATTAATATAATATCGCGATGAATTTTTAATATCCACCGCTTATAAATCAAAAATTCTCTCCCCCAATATTTTCCACATATAAACAATGGCAAATTCAAAAAAACAACTTCGCAATCCAGAAACACATTGATCTAACAATCAAAAGAGAATTATTACATCGAATTTCGATACATCAAAATAAAAACTTATCAATTCTTTCTTCTTCGAAAATCATACAGAAAATCATCATGACGAACAGTCTCTCTAATCTTATTAATTATCTCATTAGTAAGTGATCGAATTACACTTTACGATTGTACGAATATACATCAAGATCGTAACGAAAGAATGAAAAAAAGAAAGCCAAGAAAGAGAGGATTTAAATTCGAAATCCGATTTCTACAACCCCTTCTCAAAGAGACATCGTAAAACGATCTTTTTAACAATTTTTAACACCATCGTGCGAGAAAAAGAAAAATTCGAAATTCTCTCTCTCTCTCTCTCTCTCTCTCTCTCTCTCTCTTCCCCCCCCCCCCTCTCTCTCCTCTTTTTCCTTACATCTCCTCGGTATTCCCGGAAGTCGTGGATGAAAGACGCGACGTTGGCGCGTTAAAAGAATCGTTAAGAAAGTAATTTCAACGGCCGCGCTCTTTCCACCGCTTAAGCGCATCGGTCGCGCAGAAATTGATCTCTCCCCGTGCACGGACGCTTCTCTTCTCTTTTTTTTCTTTTTCGAGCGGACGGAGTGAAAGAGGCTACTAGAAAATTTGCTTTTCAAAGGGGAGGACTCGCGCCATCCTCGAAGCAACGCCGCGTAAAAAGATAAAAGGATGAATTATTCTATTTTCCTCTTACGTCCTCCATCCGCCTTCTCTCTAATCAAGCGCGGATAAAGCTTCACGGCCTCGCGGATTCGAGAAAAGGGGGAGAGAGGGAGAAGATGGAAATATATATTTTTTGCGAGCAGACCTCCTCTTGGAGAAATAATATAATATAACATAACATAGTGTTAGTTTGAAATAAGATAATTTTTTTCCAATCAATTGGAAAAGGATAGTAATTAAATGAAATGGGAACGCGAAAATTTAATCGATCGATTTTTAGAAACGAAAGTGGAATGGAATTATACAAAAAAAAAAAAAAAAAAAAAAAAAAAAAAAATTTCACTTTTCTAATCATTCTTTCTCTCTCGTCCCTCTTCTAATTCTAATTCATCCCCGCTCGGAAAGATACGCCCAACGAGCGTAACTCGATACCCAGATAAGTACTAATTAGTCATGTGTAAGGCCGATCTAATTACGATACACGAGGACGAGGTCGAGCATCGAGCGAGTTAAAGAGAGAGAAAATGGGAACCTTGAAAACGGAAGAACAGCTACTTAACGCGTGACACAGTTAATACGGCTCGTTGGCAGACGCGACGGATCCACATTTCTCTCTCGACAAAACGCGTGAAACGCGATTAATCGAGGACAATGCACGACGAATCGTGCACTCGATCGTGCACGGTTATATTCGTATTCCTTTAGATATTATATGAAACGAATTCGACGATCTTTATGGGATTGTTGTGAAGTTTGGCAAAGAGAATTGGAAAAATTATTATATTAATTTGTCGTCTGGGGATTAGAGGTTAGATGAGATCGAAGATAGAGATTGTTAGTTCGATTTGTTTATGATTCATTATAAACAGATTTCTTTTAAAAATTAATGGAATATAATCGTAGAAGAGAAAAAATAGTATGTATAGAAAATTTTTCATAGATATCGAAGTCGATGATTATATTTTAGATCGATAATTTTGATAGGATTATTCGAACCAAATTAAATTATAATTGAAACGATTGAATTAAACAATTCTCGTACACGGATATATTTACATAAAAGAATAATAATCCTGATATTCTCATACGCAAAAGAAACGAATTATAAAAAGTAATCACGTTAAATATACGCTTAATTTAAATACGTATTCATCGAGTGTTCGGATAATCAATCACTTGACTCGATTCATATATAATTTGCATAATCGGCATTCCATCTTTCTCTTCAACCAAGAGAGTCTATCTTCATCAATTCTTAATTTAATCCTTAATATACCATTTATTTATGATCAATTAATAATTACAAAAAACGAAAGAATAAAATAAATGGCCGACGTAAACTTATTTACACGTATCGAGAATTTTGCCTTTTCCATCCAATTTTTTTCGTTCGCTATAAAAATGATAAAAAAAATATACACGCATATAAATATAAACACTCGTCCAATAATATTTCAGAGAGAAACAGAGCATCATTCGCAGACATCTTTCGAACGTGTCTTTCGAACGATTGCAGGAGAATCTCGATAAAAATGGACTCTCCTTAGCTGGAGATCGATTTCTCTCGAGTTGTTTTCATAATCGGTAAAAACCAGTACTCCAGCCAAAAGATGGATAGGTATCGAGGATAAACGGACAGGGGGGAGGGGGGGAAAAAAAAATTCCACGTCGCTTGGCGCAACGTTCGTTGCAAAGTCACGTATTTATCGATCGTATACTTGTGCACATGTGTGAATACAGAGACGATGGAATGGCGATAAAACGGGTTGAAAATCGAGAGAATTTTTTAAACATTTTTTTTTTTTTTTTTTTTTTTTTTAAGTAAACTCGCACGCTTTACAAATTGCGCGGAATTTGGTATTTTTTAATGGATATCAATTCGATATCGATTTTAATTACATAAATAATTGAGTTTGTTGTCCAAAGTGTGAGCGAGTTTTGACTACCGGTTGAAAATAAGCACGTTTGGATCAATACATATCTGAATTTCTAATTATGCAGACGAACGAGAATGATTTATCGTGTTTGTGTGTTTGAGGGAAGGAATTTAAGATAGAAATGCTGAAAAATTTAGAGAATTTAAATAATTTCGTGAGAATTTAACATTCGTTAAGTAACACCTGTTCAACATTCAAGTAGATACGATCTTGAAGAAATGAAAATATTTATATATAATTATCTATTTGTATTTATCGTGTATCTATTTTTCCAAGCTTCTCTCTGCTCGGCGTAGGAACATAAAATTGAAATTAATATTTCGAGCAATTTATTCAAATTTATTTTAATAGGAATATTATTTTATTCATTCTTGTTGTAACACGAGTTACGTAATGAGCCACCCTCGACCAATCCACCCTTGTATCTACTTCCCCCATTGAATTAATCATAAGATTGATTTTTTTTTTTTTTTCTTTCTACTTCCAGTGTTAACATTCACTTACTATCCCCCTCGAATAACAAGATAAACATCTATCCATTCTCCAATTAATTTGTGAATCGTTACAAAGAATTGAAGATATCAAAAAAAAAAAAAAAAAAAAAAAAAAAAA
>NW_025222291.1:763539-881039 GCF_014066325.1 Apis laboriosa
GGGGGGGGGGGAGGGGAAGTTTCGAATTCCGAAACAAAGATATTTCGAGCAAATTCTGTCGCATCGCATATTTCTAATTTAAATATAAATGTCGTATCGATTGAATCTAAACGAAATAACATGAAATAAATAAAAAGATCGAACGGGTTATATATTTCGGGTGATTGTTAGAGGCAAACTCGCCTGTTGACAGAGTTTAATAATTAAAGCGTGACACATAGACGTAGGAGGCAACTTTCTGTCGTGCTTTCGGTATATAAGATAATTATTCGTCTCGCAAGTTCGCATCATTTTCGAAAGAAACATTTTCTTCGTTCATTAACGAGCATTCCTTTCTTATGTGATGAATCGTTTTATTATAATTTTTTTTTTTTTAATATATAGTAATTATAATAAATTTTTCAATTTCAACGATATTTAATTAAATTTAATCGTAGAGGGAAAAAAAAGAAATGTGCTTTTTGCGTACGTGTAGATTAAAAAATAATGAATTTAATTTATTTAACGTTAAGAAAAATATATTAAAATATCGATATCAAGCTTTCCCACGGTTATTTTACAAATTTCACGGATATTATTTTCGCTCCCATATTTTTTCCGTAGGGGGGGGAAGCTTCACTCCATTACGCTGTTTCCAATAATATTTTTAAAACCAATAATATTTCAGTTTCTTTCAAAAAAGGCCAACAACGGAGAAACACGATCCCTCTTCTTTACGAATATAAACTACGATTTTTAATACCAGACTTTTTACCGAACCCAGTATCAACAAATGTATCACAACGTTGATAATAAATTCATATTGGTTCAGATGGCTTTTCGATGGAAAAAGAAAAAAAAAAAAAAAGAAACAATCTTTGGAAACGAAGCCTCGATTCAAAACTTTTTCTCGAAAAAAATCGAACCATTTATTTATCCAACAAATCCAACAGCAAGTAAAATAGATATATAAATATATATATATTATTTTATTTAAATATATATATATATATATATATATATATAATTAATTTCATTATTCCTAGATATATAAATCCATGGACAATGAAATTACAGAAATATATAGATGCATCGTGGAAAAAGGGTTCGTGGAACGTGGGACGCAACGCGATTTCAGGGATCAAACTAACGAAACCAATTGTACTCTTTCTTCTTCGAGCAAGCAATAAGTAGAATCGTTGCATCCCTCCTTCTCGACAATTGGAACGCGTACAATTAAGATGGTAAAACGGTGGAAAATCGGGCCGAGTTATCGATCAGTCCCCAATGTTTTTTTCTCCTCCTCTTCGTCCCTGATGCGTATAAAAGGAAAATGCGAAGAAGGGAAGAAAAATTGGGGGGAGAGGGGTTAACACGGGTCAGAATGAGAGAGAAGAATCATCGAAAAGAAATTTTATGGCGAGTGGATATCATTTATATTTTATTCGCATCCCCTCCAACTTTGGATTTATTTGTTTACATCTCTTGCCTCGCAACGCGTGGTTAATGATCAAGATTGGAAAAAAGAATGGAAAACGCGCGACATCGTGTTGAAATAAGAAACACTTTTGAAAATTAACTTTACGCGAATTTTCAATTCAGATTTTCATTTTCCAATCATTTCTTCTTTCATAAAATGTCGTCAGAAATGGTCGAGATTTGGTCGCAATGGCGTTTTCGAGAAAACAGAGAATTAACAGAGAAAAGCGAAGAAACAAAGAAGAATATTCGAAACAGGGGATGAAGAAGGGGGTTCGAATAAAATTTTTAAATGAAACGTCATCATCGTTTCTTTTCTTCTCTTTCTCCTCTCCCTCGTTCCAAGGGAGATATTAAATATAAAAAATAATATGCTCTCTTTATTTTACCTTCATATTTACTTTTGATTTAGAAAAGAAATTTTAAAATCGTTAATCTCGTTAAATATATTTTTTACAATTTCTTGGCGAATAAAAATGAAATCCTTTTTTCTTTCTTGAGCATATAAATATAAATATAAACGAGGAGGAGTTGTCAAAATTTTAATCGAACTTATATTTACAGTTTTTTTACGAGACGTAGAAGACACGATCCAGACAAACGCGTGTATCGATTAACGATTAGCCAATCCTCTCGGCCATTATTTTGGCACCGTGGTTATCTCTTGGTCTGGGAAGAGAGAGAGAGAGAGAGAGAGAGCAGAAAAATCGTTGAAAACAGGGGAAAGGGAGGGAGGAAATTGGAGAAAAAATTGCTTCCACCAAATGAAACTTGCCACCTCGAGCGATTGCCACGTACGGAAGTAGTGTCGTTGCTCCTTTTCTAAATCGTTGTCAGTGTGGATCGACAAGGTTTCAATTTCGATTCTCTTCTTTTTCAACCAATTCTCCCAATCCCCCTTTACGTGTTCTCGAATTTTGTTTGTCGTTGTCTTTTCTCTGAATCGTTGTCGATAAATTCACAATTTTCAATTTTTTCTCTTTCTCCCCCGAGAATTTTATTATTTTTCCTCCATTTCCTTCGTTCCAATATCAAATTCTCGAAAGAATCGTTTCCAGTATTGAAACGTTGTCAATTGTCTCGAACGATACGTTTAAATTTAGCCTGTCGATGAATTAACGTTTTTCAATATCATTTTTTCCTTTCCCTTTTTTTTTTGTTCTCCATATACGTTTGTGATTATAGGTAGAATTTTTTAAAAAGCTCAATGTTTATCAAACCTTGAGGAAATGATCTCCAATAATGAAACTCATCGGAGTGAATTAACGCAAGATTTCAATTATTCTTGTTGTTTTATTAATATAAGAAATTTCGCAAATTTTCTTAATATTTTTTTTTCTTTCTTTCTTTCTTTCTTTTCTCCTCAAATCTTAGTCAAAATCGATTCTCGAGATCTGGTCGAAATTAATTTTAAAAATCTCCATAATGCGCACAGGCTTTTGGAAACGAGGTTTCGCAAATTTTCTTAATATTTTTCTTTCTTTCTTTCTTTCTTTCTTTTCCCCTCAAATCTTAGTCAGAATTGATTCTCGAGATCTGGTCAAAATTAATTTTAAAAATCTCCATAATGTGCACAGGCTTTTGGAAACGAGGTTTCAAATTTTCTTAATATTTTTTTTTCTTTCTTTCTTTCTTTCTTTTCCCCTCAAATCTCGGTCGAAATCGATTCTCGAGATTTGGTAGAAATTAATTTTAAAAATCTCCATCGCCATAATGCGCTCTTGGAAACGAGGTTTCAAATTTTCTTAATATTTTTTTTTTTTCTTTCTTTCTTTCTTTTCCCCTCAAATCTCGGTCGAAATCGATTCTCGAGATCTGGTCGAAATTAATTTTAAAAATCTCCATCCCCATAATGCGCACGGGCTCTTGGAAACGAGGTTTAATCCAGCGGATGTAACACTGGAAGACATTTTTACGCTCGCAATAAAACCAGGTTTAATCCGTCCCTCCGTTTAATCCAAACAGTCGTTTCCTTTAATTATTCCAGACTAACGAGATTTCGTTGCACTTGGCGAACAGAAACTTAACTTGCGATTCGAGGATGGAAACTGTTCGTACGTAAATTTTCGTTTCCACTTCGATTCAGAATATCGATTCCTCCCCTATCTATTCGCAAAATACCATCCACATTCGTCCAAATTATCGGAAACAGAGAAAGAAGATCTAATTTTTTTTTTTTTTTTTTTTGTTCATATGCTAATTGGAAATGATAAATGGTGGTATATTGTACCACGTAATTTCCTATTCCTATTCAAAAAAAAAAAAAAAAAAAAAGAAAAAGAAGAAATTTCGTTCCATCGATTGAAGAGAATTGTTACAAATATCTTCCTTTATGTTTATTCATACAATAATATTAATTTTTTATAATACGATAATATTAACTTTTTATCTTGTGTTTTATTCAAAATTTATCTAAATTTCACATTTAATGATAATTGAGGAATTATCATTTGTTCACTTCACTGATCAAAAATAGAAAATAAATATTAGGGAAGAGGGTTAACGATTAACGATTAATATTAAATATTGAAGAATAAAAAGTAAAGAATGTTAGGGAAAAAATGTTTTTTCTTTTTTTACAAGAATCGTTCGATGCAAGAAGAGATTATTAATAGTTTCTCTGTAGATGAAGTCGTAAAGGTCGTATGGATATCAACTTCAATTTTTCAAATGGAATTATATAATTCTTAACATGCTAATCGATGCAGCTGGTTATTTCCTATAAAGAGATATCGAAGCTGTTTATGTATGAAAAGTCGTTAGCGTAGAGTGTTTATTATATACATTTACAAAAAATTTTGTGCAAAGTGCAAACGCAAAAAGATGCAAAAAAATTCAAGCTAATATATAATATATATTATAATACTGATTATGATGATACATTGAAACAAATTTCTGTTGCATGCGATTAGTCGTGTCACTAAAAATTCACGTTTACACGAGCATATTTGCAGTCTAATCATTAGTGTAAAAGATATAAGTTAATATTTGTAAAACTTATTATTGTGAAAGACAAGAAGAGTTGCGTGAATAAGTTTTACATATTTTTCGTACATTACAATATAATATATAACTTTAATTTACAATATCCTCTAAATTAATGATTCTTCGATGCAAATAGTCTCGTTATACTTTTTTTTTTTTTTTTCCTAAGAAATAACAAGCTGCATTAATTAATCCAAAATTACATAATTCCATTTAAAAAATTAAAGCATAATCTTTACTTACTTCGTTCACAGAAAATATTATTAACATTGCATAACATGTGTATCGTCACTTTGTATCAATAAGTTTTCCCACTTACTACACTCGTTTCTTTTAAAAAATATTTCGTTCAGATAAAATCGACACTCTCATCGAGTTGTCGAGAATAAGAATTTTAACTTTATTGAAAATGATGTTGAATTTGAACTTTTCATTTTCAACGTATTCAATATACGATCTTTAAATTATTACAATTAATTGATCTGATCGATTTATTTTTTATTAATTATTTATTTATATCTCAATCGTAATTTCTTGACAAAAGAATACTCAACTGTTATATTGTTCATCGCAATATGCAATTCCCTCTTTCGTAATAAAATATATAAATAACATTCAAATTACTATTCATTAATTTCAATCTTTGAATCGATACACAACAAATATCTATTCTTGAATAGATTTACACATTTAATAAAATCGCTCGTTTCACGTGCGATAACGAGCTAATAACTTTAACCTTTACAATTTATACGATATAGCATATAATATTTATTTATTCTTCGTCACGCCATCACTTACCTATAAAATATTATAAAAAACAAAAAAAACAAAAAAAACCAGCTGCCATAAACACCGATCTCTCGAACGAATGTACGATCGTATTATATCGAGGAGCACGAAACACGAGGAGGCCAATTGCCATTTTTCATTCCTCCTTCCAAATATTTCCATACTGTCTCCAACCTCTCCCCCCTCCTCGAAAGGATACAATTTCCCAACAGGCACGGTGTGCGTTATATACCCGCCATAAACAAATCCAGGCGTGAAATAAAATACGATTCTCCGCAAGGTGGAAAAAGGATATCGATTCGCGTAGAAATCCCCGAGCGTATCCCATAATTTTTACCAACCATCCTAAACCACCATCAGCTTTCCATGCTCGAGCTACCATAAACGCCACACCGTATCTCCGATATAATGATGAGAGGCCACACGAGTACAGTGGATGCCTCGTAACACGAACACTATGCGAATATTTTATCTTGGCGCGAATTGTTATATGAATTCCTGTTGCAAAACAGTTTATCCCCTTCCCTGGTAACGAGGATACGCCACAGTTTTAAGAAATAACAGATGATATTGCGAAGAAATTATATACGTAGTATTATTATAATTCGAGATTTCGTTTCGTTTTATCTTGGCGCGAATTGTTATATGAATTCCTGTTACAAAAGAGTTTATTTTCCCTGGTAACGAGAATACGTCAGCTTTAAGAAATAGATTAGAAATGGGCCAATAACAGATGGTATCGTGAAGAATTATAATTGGAAAATTTTTATTTCGTTTTCGTTTTATCTCGTCCCGAATTCTTAATATAATGAATTCCTGTTACAGGAATTGCAAAAGAGTTTATCCCCTTCCCTGGTAACGAGGATACATCACAGCTTTAAGAAATAGGGGTTAGAAATCAACCAATAACAGATGGTACTGCGAAGAAATTACATACGTAGTATTATAATTGGAGATCTCCGTTTTGAACAAGAGATCCTTGGACAAGTGAGTTTATTTTAATTCTTATTTTAACGGCCTCGAAATTAAATAACGAAAGTTAGAAACGGTCTCGTGATCGGCGAGAGGCGTGGTGGATTCGAAGGATTAATTCTATCCCGAGACAGCCACGCGGTTATGACATTTCTCCGGTGCGTTGTGTGTAGCGAAATTCTGGCGCCGTCAATTATTTATAGTCGTTCTAAACATACACGCGCCGGCCGCCCCCTCCAATTCAATTGGATTAGAAAATGTCTGTCCCGCGCTACGGTAACGCGTGTAACACGGAACTAAGGAAATTATCTTCGTTCAACGAGGAGAGGAGGATTATTTTCGTGCGAATCTTCCCCTACCCACGAGGCCCCGTTCCGCCTCGACCTGTCCACGAACGAATTAGTCAAACGGGACGCGTTCGAGCACGCGTGGCTCGATACTGGCTGCTGAATCGAGTCATTCCGAAGAATCCGTCGAACGATCGAGAGGATGAGAATATCGATCGATCGATAATTTCTCGAAATTTTGGGGAATTGATGGATGGAGAAATGCTTTGGATTTTGATTTCGAATATACCTTTGTTATTCCCTTGGGATTTTTGGATTTTTTCGGGATGGAAAAGAGATTGGATTTTGGGAATACGATTTTTATTGTTTGCCCTTTCGAAGTTGTTGGGTTTTTGAGTTTTTGTTTATTATTTGTTTTTAGAGAGGGTGAAAAGAGTTGAGTACTTTGGGAATATTTATATTGTGTTATCCGTTGGGATTTGAATTTTTTTAGACTTTCTTTTTGTTGTTGCGATTTTTGCGGATGATGCACGGAGGATGAAAAGGATTGGAATGAATACTTTGGATTTATACGCGACTTTTTTATTGTACTTGCTTTCAAATTTTTGAGTTTTTTGTCATTATTTATTTTATACATTTTTTGAAGATGGAGGGATTGAATCGAATAATTTGAATTTTCTATTAGTATTTTCTTTATAAAAGAACATTTCAACAATTAAGAATAGATGTGACGATTCTAATATTATGTATCGTAAGTTTATCGAAAGATTAAAAGAAACGAGATTCGATATAAACGCGGATCCTCGACGTATCGTGGCTGAAAATAAGTCTGCCTTCGATCCGGACGCCCAAAAATAATATTTTGCAAGGTGGAATCTACAGGAAAAGACTTGGACGCAATTTTAAATCGAGAATCAAACACGAGACAGATCAATTTTTAATTTATTGAACGTGATGTAATTGAGAAGAGAGAAAAGAAAAAAGATTTCCTTGCTGCAAGATCTTCAATTACATTTTTTCAATAAACAGAATCAATACTTAAAAATAGTATCTCCATCCTCTTGATCTCGACACGATTTTTCCACCGCGATTTGAAACTTTGAAAACGGGGAGAGTCGATAAGTAAAACCGTACTATTTCACTTAAGTCGAACAACTTCTCTGGTTAATCTTCCAGCCGAGCGTTAAAAAAGCAATTTCCTATCAGAAAGTACCGATCCAGCTCACGTACTCGATCACTCCGTGAACCTTAAGCCTCGACGTAAAAACCGAGAACAACTTTCTCCACCTTCGCTAATCCCCGAGAAATCTATGAGAAACCAATTAAATCCCGAGAAACATCGCTTGTAAAATCATCGAATCTCGACCAAGAAGAAGAAGAAGAAGAAGAAGAAGAAGAAATCAATTTCAAATCATTATCAATTCGATCTTCGAATCAGTAATAATAATATTTAAAGATTATTTTCCACAAACTCGAGAATCTCTTGTTATTAATACCCTTTTTGTATTTCATTAATACACAAGAAACGATAAATCTTATGAAAAATGAAGAAAGATTAATCAAAAAAATTTTCCAGAAGTAAAAATGAAAAACGAAAACAATAATGGACTCGATTAAAAATAAATCTAAACAATTTTTTAAACTTACTCCACAGCAAGATCGGCAATTTCGATCGTAATGGCTGATCCCGCTCAATTATTCACGCGCTCCACGAGGGAACAGGATGGATGCGGGGGATGCGCGTGAAATTTTAATTCGGGCGAGGAGGAGGATCGCCGTGATATCGATTAAACTTGAGAAGCGCGGGGCTAGGTCTTGGCCGGATTAAGAAGACTTCTCGTGAGAACGATTTCTCGTGGGCTGGAAGCGGCGTGAAACTTTTAAGGCCTCTCGGGATTTGCAGGGAGAGCCGGTGTAAAATTTCTCGGCCGATCATCCCTTTTCCAACCGGGATATTTCCAATCGGGACACGCCGAATCGAGGTTTATTTCGAGGGTTCGAAATGAATCGGGATCCCACAGCCTTGAATTTTCTTATTCTTGCTTCGTGAGGAAATATCCGACCGGATTAACTTTCGATCGATAAATAAAGAGGATTGGCTGATTCGAATGTGAATCGGCGCGTTACAAGTATGGACGAAGTAATGAAAGTTTCTGGACTGGAGAATTGAGATTTGAATTTTCAAGTTTTACTCCAACATTCTTCTACGATGGTTTATTAGATTAATATTCTGGGTGGAGAATGATCGATTGACTGGAATTGGGAGGAAGAGCGAACGAAGTTTAAATTTTCTTCTAGATTAATATTTCGAACGGTCGGTATCTCCCTTACCTTATACTTTCACCAAAAGTAACCATATTATATTCCTCTTTATAATAATTCATCGAAAAATATATTTCTATAACAATATTATAACGATGATAACGATGTCACTTTTAATATTCAACAACGTATCTTTGATCTCGATTAAAAGGAAGAAAAAAAATCGAGAGAAGCAAATCGCTCGCCCCTCTGCTCTACTCTTCCACCAATATTCCACAAACGCAGATATAGATAATCGCGATACGTCCGCCATGGCACGAACATCTTCTTTCACGATCCTTTATTTATAGCGGGGGATAGAGAGTATACGCAAAGTTGGTGGGACCGGGATGGATGTCTCGTCATTAGGACGAGGGAAACGGCCGGTGCGAGGTCAGCAGACGATGAAATTCCTGAACCGCGTGTTGCATAGTTCTGCAGGCCTATTTTCGTCCTGTACCGCTTGCTATTATTAGGAGCTGGCGGCGAGAAGGGCGGAAGGGGGAAAGGGAGGGAGGGGCGACGAAGAAGTCGGTGCGACGAAGATGAAAAAGAGGAGGAAGAGAGCGAAAGGGGGGAGGGGACGAGGAAGAGATAGGAAGAGAGAATGGTCGAGCGAATACACATGTCGCCGTGCAACATCCACCCAACCGCGCACGGTGCGTGACACGCGACACACGTGTGAGCCGAATTTGTCCACCGATCGCGAAAACACGTGACCCACGCGCACGCGCATATCGAATATCACTGTGTATATAATCTGCCTATGGTGTATTTCGAGGTGCACGAGCGCGGCTTAAGTGTACCGTGATGGATACACGCGGGATGGGATTCACCGCGCTAAAAATAGCCCGGAACACGTATTTCCGGACCTACGGCAACCGAGCTATTGTGACACGGTGAAAGTGCCACCTCCTCTCTCTCTCTCTCTCTCTCTCTCTCTCTCTCTCTCTTTCTCTCTCTCCTTTACAATTTTCGCTCGAATCTCTTCCGGGTGTGAGCCAGATCCATAAGAAGAAATTATCGCGCATCTCGGTTTCTCGTCCTCCCTCGATCGCGATTAAAATGTTTTTGCACGTATGTATGTAGTTGTACGAAGGAATAATTGAATGATTATGTTGTCCAATCATAGGAACTTTATTTTCTTACGTTTGTAATAATCGATAATTAGCATTTCGCTTTAGAAATTATTGAATTATTCGAAATTAAGTAAACGCGTCGGTAATTTCTAATCGAAAGATTGGAATGGGAATTTATCGTAAAATTGTATAGATGATCTTTGATAAAAATTAATTTATACGAGAGGGTATATTTTTTGTCTTCTTGTTTGACCAACGTTAAATTAAGTATCGTCGCCCATTTAGGCTATCGATTCATGGAAGGAAGGACAGAGATAAGCCGCAATGCGTCAATTATGTAATGAACATTAAGCACTCGGCTCGAGCTGATTTGCTGATTCTCTCGAATATGGGACGTGGAGAATTGGTGATGCATTGTTATGGGGGTCGGTGGGCGTGGTGGTGATTCAAGCCAATTTCGAAAGTCAGAGCCGAAACGATCAGATTTGGTTTATAGCGTGGCTTTGGCCCGTGACAGCGGTGAATTTCGACGAATTGTCGCGAAAAATTCCTCGATCGAGGAATATGCTAATGGATACGAATGATCGAACGAAAATGTGAACAGAGTTAGATGCAAATTTAAATTTTTATGGATATAAATACGAAAAACGATTTTTACGAAAATTCTGGTACAATTAAATTGACAGGTGTCAAAAAAGAATTAAAGGGATCGATACAATTGGTGAGTTCGAATATCGATTAAAATTATTCTTGGACCGGTAGATTTTTTTAAAAAAAGAGGTAAATGAAAATGGACGAAAACGTGAATTGGCGCTTGATATTGCGTTTTGCTCGTTTCACACTCGGCTACTTTTTTTTCTTTTTTCTTTTTTTTTTTTTTTTTTTTTTNTTTTTTTTTTTTTTTTTTTTTTCATTTCATCTAGACTAAAGCGGCGTGACGTTTTACACGGGAGCACGTCTGTTCCCGTTAATCAGTGGGACGCAAAAAATGAGGCGACACCGGAGGCGCCACGGCTAATGAATTTACGAGCAAATCCTGCAATTCCGTGCGCACGTGTCGCACAGGGGTGAACTCGAATTTGATTCCAACCCCTTATTTTCCCGCCATTAACCCCGTCGGATGAAAACAGTCCTCTCTGAAACTCTGAAAACGACCATCATCATTTCCCATGAATTTCAATTTCCATTAATCACAATTTTAAAACGAAAGATACAGGAAGCCTGTTGTCGTGCGTACGAATTCTATATTGTTCTAACGAATTGAAAAAATAAAAATCTTATCCCTTGGAGATAACTTCGACGATACCACTTTCGGGAAATGGAAAATTCTTTGTTACTCTTTTATTTTTAATTTGAAGGAAATAACATGGTGCATGTTTTATCGAAGTCTCTGAACTGAAATTATTTTCCATACATACAGAACAAATTTGCGTAAATTTTCCATCGTAAGAAATAACGAAAGAAAATTATTTTCCGTACGAAACGTCAATTTTTCGTAATATAAGAGAAAGGAATAAATTAATATGTAAAAAGGAAATGAAAAAAAAAGAGAAGGGAGGGAGGATCGATAACGTTTAGATTATCATAATAAAAAATGCAACATCTCCACGTGTAACGCGAATTATACATTATATGTAGAATCTAATTCTCCCTTATCTTACGCAACCACCACGTTTTAATAATACGTGGCCGACGTAAAAACACGCGACAATATTCCACGGTATGTCGTATGTATATAAGTAAGCGTAGACACGAGCTCCGTTTTATCGATCGAGTCGGTCGCCTCGGGAAATGTCTCCAGGGAGGAACCCGCAGGACACGTGAGTTACCATCTTACACCGAGGGTATCCGAATCGTGACGGGTTATGCCGAAGTCTGAGCTAGGCTCGCGCGAATCTGATGAACAGAAATTTCTGTAACGAGCCACTGGGAAATTGTTACGACTGTTCTGGGGACTAGGGAATTTCTCTATCCTAGTATAGTTATTACTAGCCGCGTTTTGGGGGCTCGCAACGCTCGAACGATTTTACGCGGACATGATTTTAAGGAAATGGAATACCGTGGAGCGGAGGGTGAATATAGGTTATATATACGATGGTATATAACGTTGACATAGAAGATGGTGGAGGATGTTTTTTGGGGAATAGAATTTGGTATACAAGTAACGAAATGTAGGTTATATTTTCCGCGTAAAACGAGAAAGAAGCAAGGGATAAGTATAAGTATATTACGTAAGTAAGAATAATTTACAAAACGAATATAATTTGAGGAGAAGTGGACAAAAAAAGATAGAAAACAATTTCTACACTGAATATTTTACAACGAAACCAATCTGTCTAGTAGGAGAAACCTGAAAAACGGCGGCTCATTAATAATCCTTTCCATAACCCAAATAAGAAAACCCGTCTCGAATGGAAAAATCGATACAATCTCCATCTTTGCCCCGAGAAATTCAAGCCAAGCCAAACCTGTTGGCAATTTTCCATCCGAGGAATCGATCCGTGGAATGGTAACAAGCTCAAGGGAGGACAAGGAAGGATAGGAGTGACTCGCGAAAATGCCGGCACACGAATGGCAAATATTTGCGGAAAGTTCGACTCGGTATTCAACCCTCGATTTTTTCTTCTCTCTCTCTCTCTCTCTCTCTCTCTCTCTCTCTCTCNCCCTCTCTCTCCCTCCCTCCGTTTCCACTTCATATCGTTTCTCCACCGAATGAGATTAAAAAGAAAAAAAAGAAAGAAAAAACGACGTAGGAAAACGCAAGGCTGTTGTATCTAAGACTGTATCGCGATACGCGATACGATCGAAATAGCATGGAATAAGTGTTGTATAAGCGTAATAATATCAAAAGGGTAACGCGTTAATTAATACGTAGGAGCGAGAAATAATGCACGGTCAACGACCAGTGTGCAAAATCTCATTAAATGCAGGAACGATCGAATCGAGAACCCCTGTCCTGCTCCATCGAATCCCCCCACGCGATATTTTCCGCGCGGATATTATCGACAAATTCAACTTCGAGCAAGGATGGATGAATTTTCCGAGCGTGCACATCATCCAAAACATCCTAATATTCGAGCCACTCGAACCCGTGGGAGCTATATCGATCGATTTTTGCGTATCTGAAGCTTATCAATTTTTTACGACCGATAAGGTTTTTCTATCTCTTTCTCTCCCGCCATCGGGAGTTCGCAAGCTTTTGCGAATGACTTTTTTTTTTTTTAAGATTTTTATGAGGATTTTTTTTGATTTGTAAATCGATCAATATAATAGAATCGAGCTTATCTTATAGTCGATTCTCTTTGGGCGAGTAAAGTTTATTTTAAAGTCGAATTATTCGTCGCACGTGCGGATGAATTATTTTATCTCTCGAGTTTAAAATTTTACAAGTCGAATGCTGATATCTTTGAAAAATTTACGATGATTGTGTACGACAAAATGTGAAGAATCAATCGTTCGATGTTGAATTGTTTTCTTTTTTTAATTATATAAGGATAAAAAAAATATAAAAAATGGAATAAAATGGAAACTATAGGACGATCGTTGCTTCTTTATCGAAACATTTCGATTACGTGAAAAGAAATAGAAATTGGAATGTATTTTATTTTGAATATTGTGTATTGCTAATTTTTTCTATTTTTTTCCTATTTATTATCATATCGGTGATAATGTACTCTATTATTATTCACGATTATATAACTTATATACAATTCACGTGCAACGATAATTTTAACGAATGTTTATTCCTAGCCATCAAAGTAAAACAAAAGAATCTTTTGAATTAAAAGTATTGTCGAGTTATTAATACGCTACAAACATATATTCTAGCGTATTATTATCTCAATAATAAGAATAATAAAAAACATATTTTTCGTTTTAAAAACCTTTAAACATCGATAATATTACAAATTTTTCTTTTTCGCAACTATTGCGATACAAATCGACGCATATAAAATATACACATATTTTTTTTATCCACTTATTTTCGATACGGTTCGTATGCTGAAAATCAACGAACCAATCAAACAGTAGGCGGACAATCGCCCACGATGTACGATAAAGTACGATAAAGTACGATAAAAATGGCAATTGAATTGTACATGGAAAATTTCTCTTCGCGAGAAACCCTCTCTCTCCCCTTTTTCGTTCTATACACGTTATATTAATATTCAAAAATAATAAAAAAAAAAAAAAAAAAAAAAAATAAAGATATTCTTTAGGAACCTCCTAAAGAAACAGGACACAAGTTTTCGTCGCATGGTATCCTCGAAAGAATATAGCTTATATATTTTTCACGGAAACAATGAGAGAAGTCGTCGATAATCACCGCCCCCGCATCGCCATTTCTCTTTAAAATTGTACGTGTACAACAACGTGACTCGGTTCTCTTCCACGCTAACTATACCCGTCTCTCGTGCCCAAGGGATTGATTGAAGCGACGCGATGAAAGGAGGCGAGCGTGCCTCCTTCTGAGAAAGCCACCGATCCACCGTTTGCCTTTGGATCGGTCTATAAGTAGCGACGGTGGAGGATTCGCGCTCCCCGAATCGGAACGTTTTCGAAGCCGCACGAAAGGATTAAAGGTCACCGGGCGAGCCGAGGTATCGACGTTTTCGTTCGTGTACCGCAATTAAGTGTTAATCGTAGCCACGAGCATTGACATGCGCATCGCGTGTAACAACGATGCGGGATTCCTCCGCTTCCTGTTTCTCCCAATCGAAAATTCCTTTGAAATCTTGTTCCCCCACGAAACGTTGGAAATTTAATTTTCTTGTTATTAAGAAATATTGGTAATCCTGTGGTATTTATTTTTAATGGATCCTTTTTCTTAAAAAAAAATATTAGCAGGTTGTTGATTACGAAGAGTTTTTTGATTAATTTAATTCTTTAACGCGTTAAAAAAAATGTCCTCCTCCGTTTTTTATTTATCAATCTCTTACGTAACCATCCATAAGGGTTGCCGACATTCACCCTGTTTGTGTTCAATATCCTCCCTTGATTAATATCCTCCTTTCATCGAAAAATCTTTCGTTGAAAAATTCTTTGAAAAATTGTTCTTGAAAGAAAATTCATCCTTTCTTATTCATTTTTTTTTCTATTCAATCGCGCCAGGAATCGAAAGATAAAGAAGAAAAAATATTTATTATTTCGTACGAAGACAATACGTTCACGTAGAATAAATTGCAAAGCGTAATTTAGAAAGGATGAGAAAAAGCAGGCGGTATTTCACGGATGAAACTATTTCAAACTATTATCGATCACGATCAGAGAAGTTTAAAGTAACAGTTCGTATTTAGTTTAATATTCGTGTCGAATCACAGGTATTTCACAAATATCAAAATGATTATTATCGGGGAGAGTTTATCGCAACTACAGACAGGCCTCGAATTTATATTTCCGTTCTTTATAGCACAATCCACTTCTGAAACGCTTGTTCGTCGTAGAAAGTGATTCAGGAAACGCGTGTCTAAAAATTATCGGTGCCGTGGACAGGTTTATATATATTTCTTGGGACGTTTAGGCGATGCCTCGGTGAATAATACACCGGTTGTTACATTCGGTAAATTGGAGCAACAAATTTTGAAGTCGTGCACGCAAAGAGGGAAAGAGAGACGAGCGTGGGACGTCTCGATGTAGCATAACGTATCCTGTCAAGAATAGTACCGTTCGATATAAACACGATCCCGCTATTAATACGTGTATTCGCTAAATGATCATTAAACCTATATTTGCATTCGTGCGAATTTACAATGGCACACAATCCTTGGTGTAAATATAACTTTATATACAAGGGATTTCGTAATAAAAGAAAAGAAAATTTCGACGACACCATTTTTTATTTAAAAATATTCTAGCTAACTCTTGTTCCCCCTTTTATAACATATATTAGAAATATTTCGATTACATCCTATATATGTATATATATTAGCTTTTAAGGCTAAAAACGAAAAAATATTGTGATAAATCGATCGAATTCATTAATCCTATCAATTGTTCCATTTTCACGGATTAATGAAAAGAATAATCAGGAGATAAAAAGTTACGAATTACGAATATATAAATCTACATTCAATCTATAAATATTGCGAAATTGAAATGGAAGATGGTAGCAATGAAGAATCAAATTCTCTCGAAAACGATAACTTCCACGTTAAATTCCATTATTCTTGCTTATATCTTAGAATCTATCTGAATCCACCACGAATCACAGATCGACACAGTGTAACACCAAATCCATTGAATAAACAAATAACTAAACTCTCCTCGCTCTCCTCTCTTATCGTATGCACACATGAAAGAATAAATCGATATCTGAAGGAGGTTATCGCAAGTTTACACTATTTTTATTACCATTCCACGTATCCTCGAACTTGGGAGATAAAACTTGCGGCGGATCGATAAAATCCTCCTCCTCCTTCTTTCCCAAACCGGAAATGGGCCGTGCACCCCGCGAAAATCCTTCGATTTACGACCCTCCCCTACAAACCCTCTTCCAATAACAATGTACGATACATCCACGAATTTTCACGAGTCACGAATGTGTTTTCGTATCATTTCGGGATTACGGATCTGAGGAAAATCCGAACTTGGCGAACGATCGTCAACAGACCTGTTGAACGGAAAATTGCTGGATTTTTGCAGGATTATCGTCGCCACGAGCCTCGTTAACGACCCTCGAAATCGTGATCCTAGATTCTCCTCGTTCGCGAAAAAGGTGTTTTCTTTTTTTCTTTAAAACGTTCGAGGATCGAACTTTGGAGCGAGTGAATTGTAATATACAGGTTAAGGGTATTGCATTGCACTCGTGTCATTGTCACAAAAATTCTTTTCTCTTTGCGTTATTTCCTTCCTTCGAGGCTCTCGTAATTATATATCTTTGATCCTTTCAATCTACTCGTAAAATTACTATTTATGAAAGGATAAGAATTATTTTTATCAAAGGATAAGAAAGACACTTTCGAATTCTTTTCCTTATTTATCTGAAAAGAGAAGATGTACGAAAAGAATTTTTCTCGTGCCAATATTACCTAAATTCTTACTCGATGAGAATAATTTTAAAACTCGTGAACGAGTCGATCATTTTCTTTTTTCAAACGTTTCTTCGAAGTGAAAAGAGACTCGAGCAACTAAGATATATATATATATAAAAGAAATTAATTCAATCGTCAAAGATGACGAAAACAAATTGCCGCGATAAACTAACAAACAGATTGGCGTGAAAGAAAATCCGATTCATCCGATCTTCCTGCAATTCCGCCAGAATTTGCCGAAGGATAATACGGTTCAATCGGAACGATTCGAGGCAGAGATTATCCTGCCTCGAATCACCGCATCTACGAGGGGATCTACGAGGCTTTCCACTCTTTTTACGATCCTTAAAAGACGACATTTTTGCACGGCCCCCGCTTTTCCGCTTATACGAGGCAATTTCTCCTCTCCCCTCATCGAACAACACGAGAGCATAATAACAATGGAATACAAGAAAAACGGGAAAATCATTTTTCTATATCAACTTTCTACTGCTATGCCAACATTTAATCGAAATGAAAATGTGCTTTATGTGCTTTAAGTTGAAAGAAAAGAGCGATGTATTGAACAATCGATTTGTGACAAGTTGTGACACGTACAATATTTAACTTGTTGTGAGGAAAACTTGCACTGACAGATTGATTATCCTATTCTGAACTCGAATAGGATAAAATTTTGCGGAAGAAAATGGTAATGTTATAGCTTTCAAGTTTTTTTTTTTTTTTTTTTTTTTTTTTTTAATATATTTATATGCATTTCCAACTAAGCAATTTTTTACTAATGTTCGGTTGCATCGGATAAATTTATATTTGTTATAATCGTTACACTTGTTATTGAAATATATCATTCGTTCTGAATGATGTTTTTAAACAGAGTACGACGATTGGAAATAACAAATGATGAATTTTTAACCGTTTTGAATAAAATATTTATTTTATATTTCTCTGTCGCAAAATGTCTCGTTCGGTAATTAAGGACAGCCAGAATCTTGACGTCATCAATTTCATACGTTGGAATTTCCAGTTACGCAACTGAACTTTCGACGATATTTCATCGATACTTATAATGCACGATACTTTACTTATTATTTCCAATATAGATCGACGTATTTTTATATTTCGAAACTATATTATTAACTTTAATACAATATTTAACGATTATCACGTATGCAAATTTAAATTTTTATAAATGCAACTCTGAAAATGAATAAAGATACATTCCATCCTTTTGAATATCACGAAATACTTTGCCTCGAATATTTCTTTTTACATATCATATTCCTTCTGTACACAGATTTTTGTATATTTAAATTTTCCATAAATAAATTTCCATTTTCAATTGTTAGCAGCACCTAATATTTACAATTTCTTGTTCAGCTAACAAGTTTCCAATTTAACAATAAAAATATCAAATTTGCGTTCAATTTTTCAATCATAAAATAATTAAAAAGAATCGTTTCTCGATGCTCCATTATCCCAGACGATAATAAATATTGATATTTCCAGCAAAAAAAAAAAAAAAAGAAAAAAAAAAAAAAGAAAAAAAAAAAGAATTGTCTCGTCGTTTTAAAAGTTTAGATCGAAAGAAGGTTAAACAAGATTTAGCCGCATCTGGCCAATTATCCACGGCCACCGGTTCTATCCCACCGACTTTGTACACAATGCTACCGTACTTTGTAACAAAGATTGTCGAAAGAAAGAAGATTCAAGGTACATAATGGAAGTTGGAGGAAATTCGTTTTACGACGTTGTAATCGCGTTTCCACGATCGTCCCACTTTTCCCCAGAAAAACTGGATCGAACGATTGTTCCCTTGAAAACGATCGTTTGGAGGGGAGGGAATTGTCAGCCGGAAGTGGAGGGAATCGCGAAGGAGGAAACGGCCGAAAAAGTGAAAACGATGGCCGTACGGGGAGAGGGGGGGAGGGGGGGGATTGGCATTTCCATTGGTGGTTCTCGATAGAGCTAATATTTACCCTACGGTCTTAATGTCAGCGTAGACAGTTGCCAAAACTAACATATGAATCGGTTTGCTCGTAAGCGGTAATACCAGAAGTCCTCGATATCGGGTCGAGGATGAATATACGTGGTTATACGTGGAATGCGAATCTATTCGCCGATAAACGTTGAGATTTTAGGAATAGGAATTTTGGTATTTGGAATAGATATTGTTGAAATGTAAATATTATGTATAATTATTATTACATGGTGATGTAAATACTCGAGTCGCAAAAACTTTGCGTGATATCTACACGATACGCTTAGGCGGATAATACAAAATACGTACGAATTTCAATTAACGAATCGATGGAAATTGAAATTGAAAATTCTTGATTGTGATAGTTTTGTGAAAAACGTGAAAATTCTGTTTTCAATGAAACTTTGAGAATAAAATTGAAAAATTTTTCAATTAAATTCAATTCTCTGCTCTAATTTATAAAGTTATTAATAAAAAAAAATGGAGGATGTTTATGTGTTTATCATAAAAATTCGACGTGAAAAAAAAATTTATATTTTAACTCTTTTTTTTTTTTAATCATATTCGTAAATCATATGATTCTACATAAATATCTACAGTGTCCAATTATTAATTTATTTCAATGTTTCAGGTAGCCTTTTGTGCGAGGAATATATTTCGAAATGGAATTATATTTAAAACGCGAAAAAAAGTTTGAAGGTTGATTCCATCTTCTCAAATGGAATTTTATGCCAAAAAAAAAGTTGTTCGCGTATCGATTAAAAGGATTTTGTTGTCTGTTCAATGGGATTACGAGAGAATGTTTCATCACGAACTTTTACCATCTGACCACACGATTAATAATAAAAAATACTATACTCGATTGGATCAATTAAAAGCATCACTCATATTCAGAAAAAAGTATCTTTGACGACTAAAAATGAAATCTTGTAAGTTTTAAAAAAGATATTACGATTCTCTTCGTCTCAACAATAATAAAACTTGACAAAAATTTTCAGGATCAGAAAAAGTGGATATTTGAAATAAGAAATGAATATTATTTTTCTCGAACGATACAAAATTTTACGAACAATTCTATTCTACAAACGAAGAAATAATATTTCAAAAAGTACCTCAAACTGTTTCAAATTTTTCCCATTGTTCATACTGTCAGTAGAACGAGACCGTAAAAGACAGACCAGAAGAACGAAGACTGTGCAATTACCACCCTCGCTACTCGTACCATCGAGAAATTTCCAAAATCAAAAAAGAAATTTCCAGAAGCAAAAACTTGGATAATTTCATGGAAAACTGGATACACAATATATTTATTCCACGTCGATTCATCGAAATGGAAACGACTGTCAAACGCGTTTCCATTCCCATCTCTCTCTCTCTCCCTCTCTATTTCTCATTCTGTTCCCCCCTTGGACGATTCGTTAAACGAGAACGAACGTATCATCGAGGGGAGAGAAAGAGAGGATGAGATATACAGGAGAGTACGCCGGTGATTGATGAACTCTAGAGAAGAGTGATTCGAGGTGAAAGGATCGGGGAAGATTCACGCGAACGAGCGAGCAACCCCTCCCCCCCTCGTCCGTAATTATAATCAACCGTCGTCGGTGATATCTGGCTGAATACCAGAGCCGAAATGTGGGACGTCTGTTTGTCGGTTGTCGGAGGGGATAACCGTAATCCGAGGCCACGAACCGACTATGCGTATGATCGATGTAAACGTACTCGTGTAAACAGATATACTGGCGCCTTATGATCGATAGCCAAAGATATCGTGTATACTGTATTTATATGTACAGGGTGTTAATATATTCGTGGGGACGTATGTTTGGAGGATCGATTATGGAGAACAAAGGTTCGTATAGAAAGATGTCGAGGTTGACGCTTATTTGTTGTTGAATTATTACTGAGCAATTTAAAGTAGCTCTATCTTCATCGCGCAGCAGTCTTGATATATTTCTCAGTCTCGCTTCATCTTCAATACATAATGTTCAATTGGTTATAGCTTAATAAATTAATCTACTAAAAAATTATTTTTGGTTTGATTTATAGAATCAATACTTTAGAGAAGTAAAATTTTTGTGAGTATAATTATAGGTTATATGTGGGATAATTTTTTTAATAGTTGATTATTTTGAATTATAGGTGGAATTCAAAAAAATGGCCAAGTGAAGTTATATTATTGAAAAAATGAAACTTATGAAAAGCTGAAAACTTTGGGAGAAAGATTTATTATGCTATACATATATAAACGTTCATTAAAATCAGAATTTTAAGGTAAGGATACAGATTTTCCTGTAAATATATTGTTCAGATATTTTCATAAGATATTGTATTTATATCTCATATTCATAGAGATCTTCTGTTGTAATTCATATGTGTGTTGTTTTATTCTTTTATTATAGTCTGATTATATATTACCTAATTATCGTTGCTTGATAACCAGTAATAATCAGTAATCCAACCACAAGCTTGATAATCTTTATTTAGAAAGTGTACGCGATTGCACAATGCAAAAATTTTACTTTTTACCATAGCCTTTCAGTTTCTAATATATTCGTTTATTATAGAAATGAATTATTATTAGAATTGTCATTTAAAATAATTCATCTAAAATTTGAAAAAAGATTTACGGATTATATATCAATAATTTATCACATTTTATTGTGATAAATTATAATAAATTTTATTTTAATAATGTTTTTCATACAATATTTTTGCTCTTATTTTCAGAAAAATGTAAATTTCATCAATAAAAATATTGAAGAACTACAACATTCAAACATATTAAAAGTAAAATGTAAGAAAATACACACATATTCCTACATATTATTCCTATATATAATATTTTTGCTCTTATTTTCAGAAAAATATTATAAATTTCATCACTAAAAATATGAAGAACTGCAATTTATTTAAATGTATTAGCAACGAAATGTAAGAAAACGCATATATATTTATGTATTCCTGTATTCGCGAGTTTCTACGTGGTGACTAATCTTAAGAGTACTAATCTATGTCGCCAAAGTGGAGTTTAGAGGAAAGTTTCTAGAGGAAGACTATAAGGAATAACAGAACTAGAGGAATAACAAAAGTCTTAGGGAGCGCATCAGGTAAAATGTCTAAAGAATTTTCTGGCGTGGCGTATCTTACACAGAAAATCTGTTCCATTTCTATTTATTTTACCGCTTATATCTCCAATGCGTTACATTAAAATCTCCTTAAACCTACACGGTAACGCGATTTCAAGATTATTTCGCAAAATAATGGTTTTTATCTGCTTTCAATCGTTAACGAGACTCGATATAACTCAAAAAATTACAATTGTAAATTTTGTTTAATAAGAATTACTATACAAATTTGTATAAATTTCGATTTCTGTATATTCACTTTAATCTTTCATCATTCTCAAATTCGATAACTTATCACAAAAGTTTATACGTAAGAGTTATAAGAAAATTATCGAAATCAAGATTTTTAAGTATTATTATTCACTTTATAATTCAATTTTTATAAAACTTCGTTTTATAGTTGTAGCTTGGAGTCAAGTTATAAAAAAAAGATTCCATTTTTATTTAAACAAAAAGTTTATGTACTTCGTGTCTCTGGCATAAAAAAAATGTTAGATACATATAATTTATGCTTATTAAGTAAATAAATAAATCAGTCGATATCAAAGAATTTTATAATCTAATGCAATTATTAGAAACAAGAAAAATTGTGCTATACCGTTACATCAATCGTATGTTTAACGTATGTTTCTTTTCTTTTTACTATTTTCCTCTTCTTTTTCTCTTTCCCCATATTTTTTAATAAATTCTCAACACGCGACACTTTATCACGCGTCGAAACCACATATATTTCGAGTTGTAGCGTGACGCACAGAGAAACGCTTCTACACCCTTCGTGATAAATCACCAGAGGAAGAGAGACAGAAAGAAAGGCCACCGTCGTAAATTCTCAAGTCTCTCCCGCCTTTTAAATGTTGAAAAAAATAAACCAAAGGTTTCCAAGATTTTCGCTTAACTTCGGATCATTCGACGATCTTAAAACTCTCGACACGATAAGATTCTATTGAGATATTTTTAGTTTCGAAGATGTGTATCCATGATTTAACAAGAGTTACGTATAATAATCTGAATTGAAAATGTTAAGAGAATGAGAATCGAATCAAAAATGTTTTCTGAATTCATTGTAATCGAAACACAAGTAAGTATACGCAAAAAAGAAATAATTTTAACAATTTTAAATAATTTTATGTCTCGACGATTATTTGCAGTTATTATATGAAACAACATTGCACAAGTGTAATAAATGATTCTCTATTTTATATATTTTTCATAAAAAAAAAAAAAATAGAACTTTCTTATTCACCTAATAATACTTTATTTCAAAAATTTTGTTCCAAGTTCAAATAAAATCATCAGACACGTTAACAATTATTCTTATTTCAGAATAAACGTTATTTTAATCGGATACTTTCATCGCATAACAAAAGGAAAATGACGAAGTTCATCGTTGAAAAGAAGAATAAAGGGATTAATCATGAACCAACGAATCAAGTAAACGGCAAATCTCTGGTTAGGGAAATAAAAGTTAGGAATCGTGGAAAAGTTTAATACCTCTATATCTTTTTCTTATTTTTCCCTCTTTTTTCGTCTGAAATGGTTCGATGCAAAATCTATAGCCGATAAAAGGCGATCGTGAAGCAATATCAGGCATGGAAGAAATGTTGAATTATTCAACCCGAAGGCGAGGAAAATGTTTTGATTATGCCAGGCCACGGACGCACGCACATGTGTATACGTGCACGGATTCTCTGCGCGGTGGCCACGGCCGAAATTAGTTGGATATCCGAATAATTAACGAAAATAGCAGAGACGAGTTTTGCGCGTTTCTATTACAAAAGTGAATGCGTAGAGTTATGTCGAGACGAATGAACGATAATGTTTGTAAATTGGATTTTTTCATCACTCAGAGAGATTAATCTCTAGTATGAAATTAGATTTTTGAAAAGGGGAAGAAAAAGTGTTTCGAAATATCGAAATTCAATTTTTTTTTAACGAAGCCAAATTTCTAAAACAAAAACGAAAGTGACGATCCTTGAGATTGATGAAAGAAAATTTTATATAGTTGCTTCAAATCGTTATTGAATAGAGAGTTTTGAATGAAGTTTGATTTAAGGAAAGAAAGTGCTGATTATTAGAAACGATTAAAGAAAATTGTACTCGAATAATGAATGTTTCAAAATTCAGAATTCCAACTTTGAATATCTATTAAAAGCAACTTCAAAAAACTAAAATTTATCTATAGAAAAAAAAAAAACTGAAAGTGATTTATAGAAGATAAATATGTATTGATCGTTTTGCAAAATGCGAAATAAATATATTCTTAAAATTGACGAACAAATTATTCTCACAAAATCTGCAACGTAATAAATCGAATTAAATAATTAAAGGACAATGATAGTCCGAACAACATGATTGCACGATTCAATTGATCAACTTTTTTAAATTATATGGATCTCATTAGAGCTGAAAACTTTTGAGATACTGAGATCACGGAAGGTCTAGAAATAGATTGCGCTTCTGTAGTTCTGAATAAAGGGATAAAGCTGTAAAAGTCGGCTCAAAATAAGAATTGATTCTATCATTAACAAATTAATATCGAGATTATTTTATCTTATTATTATATACTGATTATATCTTATTGTTATATACTTCAAAAAACAACCATATTTTAATCCAGTTCTATTTCATCATTTAAATATTTAATAAAATTGAATTTTTCTTTTCACGCGAATTTAATAATTTGCGAGATGCACTTCTTGATCAAATTAACATATATCTCATAACTAACATAGTCGATATTTTAAATAATTGAAAAAGAATATCTTCTCGGCTTGTTTTTCAAATGTTTATTGAATTTAAAACATTTGAAAAACAAGCTATCCCATTACAAACTCTTTTCTAATCCATAATTGCATTCAACATTTGAATACATATTTTTCCATATATAATTCATCTAATTACAGTAAAAAAGATTGCAATAAAAATATTTCTAGAAAATCTATGGCTTCAATATTTCAGAACGAAAATTATTCGAAATACAATAGCATGGCATATTTTCACATATTCGAAAACAAATGAGAAATCGACTGAGCGTGTTTATACACGCGGACAATATTCTAAATCAGCCAATTCTAATTGCGAATTCGTAGTGCTGCCATTCAAATTAGATTCACTCGATTTTCGTGGCTGGAAATGTGTGTTAGAATCAGGAACAACATCGAAAGCGATCGCGTTTGTCACGAATCGTCCTTGCAATTTGTATAGATAAACGGAATCGTCCATAATGTGAGCAGCTTCGAGAAAATTCGATTAAACAATCGATGAAAGAAAAAATCGATAGATCATTTTTAATATGAAACAATCCATAATCTTTAATAATTACGGTATATTAAAAAAATTTTGAATTAAAAATATTTATTTTTGCTTTTAATTGTACGATTTAAAGAGAAGAAAGGGAATAATAAAATATTCCAAACTGAATCGAGCAGGTGACATTGTGTAACGCGTGCTCTACGCGTGCTCTACGCGTGCTCTACGCGTGCTCTACGCTCCGTGTTTATCGACCGTACCACGAACTCTCCCAAAAAGATACGGGGTGTGGTCAGAAAATTTTCTTTTCTCGTATGCACGATTTACGAATCAAAAAAACTTTCGTGATTGTGAGTCGAGATCATTCGAGATCACGAATGATAGAAGATGAACGATATCGATATTCTATTGAAACTATCTATATCAAAACTTTCCTAACCTAAAAAAAACCGCATGATGTTTTAACTTATTTCCCGATAATTTTATTAAGAAATTATCGAATAATTCTTAATAAGAATAACGTAATAAATAGTAATAACACATTTCAAAAATAGTAATTAAAAATTATAAATATTAATAAAAATAGTATCGAAACGTGACTTTCTTACTATAGAATATAGCATCGAACGAATAAATCATATTGCAGAAATAGGTGATCGAAGAGAAGGAAACAAAATGCTGGCAACTTTTAGGACAACGTCATGCAAGATTACAACCACCTGCCGTTACACAGCCGAACACGAGAGAATATCATTGAACAATAAAAAGAAAGCAGTCGATCGAATAAGGACATAGACGAAAGAGATGAACGAATGAAAAAAAGAGATCACGAATAAAATGAAGAAAGAAAAGGAACAAGAGTGTGAGAAAGATGTCGAGGAGGGGGATGAAGGTAAAAAGCGGCGCGACGACATCGTATTGATTTGATGACAGATCCGCATACGATGCGGATGCTTCGTTTTCGACGGTGAGACCACCACGACAGCACAAGGCACGATAGCAAGCGCCCTGACGCTTTATATATAGAGTCTGAGCCACAAGCAGACAGGCCGTGCTTAAATATAGACGAAATGCAACGGGGTGTCTCCCGCGTGTAAGCAAGGGACATGAAACGACGAGATAAAGAAGAATGGAGAAAAAGAGAATGATAAACGGACGACCAACAGAAGTAGGAAAAAGCTAAAGAAGAAAGAGACTCTGCGTACGTAGAGAATAATCATGGCCGACAACACGGCGTCGTCTGCTAGTAAAATCGCGCTCTAAACTGATCGTCATTCGCGGGTCCATCTAAATACCGCACAACAAATGCCGCCACTGATCAGTGATACGAAATACATCACAATATATGAAATATACGAAATGCTTATACATATTACGATACAGGTTCGTGTGTAATACAAATCAAAATGAATTAAGAAATAAAAGTACATAAGAGAAAGAAAAAGAGGATGAAAAGACAAGAAAGACAAAGAGATATGAAATGTGTGTACGAAATAAAAAAACGAAGTAAACGTGACACGCGGTAACGTTAAATCAAACTCTCATTGTCTCTCTTTCTTCATCTTCGTTCAGTTCATATTCGTTACTTTTAAATATTATGAATGTTTTTTTTTTTTTTTGTACTTACTTGCCCAGTTCCTCTTTGAGCTCGTAATTGTCACTAAACCGCGTGCAAGCGGTCGGAGTAGCCATGCCGAGGTATCGCGATTATTTACCGCACTAACCGAGGAACGTAAGCGCGAGAGCCACTGCCGGCCGCCACTACTGCACACGCTAGGGGAAACTTCGCAGGTCAAATTCGATCAATAGAGGGGAACTGCCGCGGCGCTGGTAGAACACCGGGTAACCGACGGAAGGGAGGGTCGTCGGGCCGGGTAGAGGGGAAATGGTTTTGTCCACGGGAGCCGTGTGTTACCGTAGCACCGACGGTGGGGCAAATCGCGGTCGTGCCAGCAAATACTTGCGAGCAACGATGACTAAATTCTTTCACGACGCGTCCGCACTGCTCGCCGGCAGACTGTCGACTGACTCGCGTAGTGGTGGTAGCTCGCGATGGCGCAGGCGGTGTTCACAGTGCCGCTACCGCCGGCAATGGCGACCACGACTACGTATATATCTGGTAACGACGATCAACAATGATACCACTGCTGGCAGGGCTGATGATAGAGCTTTGCTAGCAAACCGTTCGAGCGCAGCCAACCTCGATGAAATAACCCAAGGGGATCGAGACAACACATTTAAATTTAGCACCTGGAATTATGCTCGATCACGCGGCTAATTTTTTAAGATCACGCTTCATGTATAATTTACTTTTTATTCTATTTTTTTTTTTTCCTCGTCAACGCAACGATCGTCGCGCAACTATACGCAGCAGCGTAGTTTGTAAAAGAATATTTATTTCCACTTAATAAATACAATCCATCAAAAAATAAACTCGTATTGATGAAATTATGATCGTTTCTTGTAATATCGAACAAATAAAACTGACACCGATTTCTTTTACGTTCTCACGTTACGAATAATCGAAAGTAGTTGCGTACCGTCGCTGGTTAGACGGGATATCGCGCACTGACTCAATTTCGCATGTCCGACATAAACACGAGATTTACTACTGACGCATACGCCGTCCAAACGAAGCTTTGGTATCACTTCGATCGACTTTTTGGCGCACGTCCAATTAGAACGATACTCGTGTACACTTGATGCAAGCATAGATCTAAAGAAATTAAAAGATGTACAAACTTCTATATGATATATGAATTTTAACTATATTGCCAAGACAATATTAAAATTAAGACATTATATTAATATTATTAAGTATAAAATTTTTATATAATATACTTTTATATTTTTCTTTAACAATTTATTCAATACATTTACATTTTAATTGTGATTATATTTAAAAAAAAATGTACATCCATGTGCATTTTGTTGAACACATATTATAATTTGATATGAATAACATATATATGTGTGTGTGTGTGTGTGTGTGTGTGTGTGTGTGTGTATATATATATATATATTTATATTTATATCTTCTAAAAGTTTATTTGTTGCTTAATATACTTTAAAAGATATTATATATGACCTTATAAGTAAATTACAGACGATTATGTTATTTTTCCAACACCTCAACTAATCAATATAAAAATTACATTTATTTTTCTATTATATTTAGTCAACAAACAAGAAACCGGAAATTTTTTACAGCTATAAGATGGAACATCAAAGTTTTACTACATATATTATAGATAAAATCCGTAAATTTTACAACATTTTTAAACATGAATATATTACATCAGTAACAAAATTTACTTATAAGTTGTTCTCATATATATTTTTCGTAGCAAAATCGAAGATATTTATTAAGTAAAAACATTTCATATTTGTTCCTGTCTTAAATACTGTACAAAATAGAAATTTTTCAAAGCATATGATAAAAATCATATTTTACTATGAAGTAAAAAATACGATTATCATATACATAAATTATTATTATTTCTTTCAATCGTTTAATTTTCTATTAGACCTAATCCATTATTGTTTGTTTTTTTTATCTCGATTGAAATTTATGAAATATACACATCTGCATACGCACATATGAACATTTTTCAGAATAATCACATGTAAATATCGTAGCATAAGATCACGATACAATTCTTCTTTTTCTGCAGTCTTATTCAACTTGATTATAAGAAATAGAATTACATTTTATTTATAATCTGAAAAGCGTTATATATTTTTCCTTTTGTTTCTTATTAATTGGTATAAATATATACAATTATTAAATGCACTGGAATTATTTTCTGGAAAGTCAATTAATTTAGTTCCATGTAAGGAACTTCTTCATTGATTTTACTAAAAAGTATTTGTTTTTTAATAAGATTAATATAAAGACTAATAGCTAACTGTAAATATTTTCTAACACGTTCACAAATACAAGAAATAAATACAATTGCATTTATCTTATTCGTACTTTAATACGATATTTAGTATTTAAAAACGTATCAAAATGTAATCGATAACAATTTCATATTATTTCGAAAATTTCTTCTGTGCCGTATTATTTTTTATAATTCAAATTCAATTCAAATTCAATATTTAACAATAACAATATTTGAAATAAATCCCTTATGTTCTTAAATGAAATTTTATTCAACCGTGACCGATTTTGCTAAATTTCTTGGACAATCAACATTACATCCACGAAGAACTGCAATATGGAAAGATAAAAGTTGCATTGGAATAACAGTAAGAATTCCTTGAAGACAATCCACTGTCTTAGGTACTTCAAGAACTTTATCTGCAAACATTTTCGTTTCACTATCTCCTTCTTCACAGATAACAATTGGTTTACCATCTCGTGCTGTAACTTGTTGTAAAGCATTCATGCATTTCTAAAAAAAATTATGAGATAATTATTACCACATTTTACATTAATCACAAGTAAAATTAATTTATCTCAAGAATTCTACTTACTATATAAACTGGATCTCTCATAACGATCATTATCACTGGCATTGAATCATCTACAAGTGCTAAAGGACCATGTTTTAATTCGCCTGCCATAATACCTTCACTATGCATATACGTCAATTCCTTAACTTTCTGTAAGTAAAAAAGTAAAATTATAATATGAATACGTTCATAATAATTTAAAAACATCACATTTTAAATTTAGATGTACCAGAGCACCCTCCATACACGTCGCAAAATTGTATCCTCTACCCATAATCAACAAGGATTTATGTTGGAATAAAGATTTTGCTAATTCTTTGACTTTACTATCAAGTTGAAGAACTTTACGAATAAGATTATCCAAATTTTTTAATCCTTCAATAATCTGTTAAATGCAAGAATAACGTATTGTAACGTATTATATTATTCAAAATTTATAAAAAAATTAATTAAGAAATTAATAATACCTGTTGACGTCTATTACCAAGAGAAATTCTGTCTTCACTCATAACCAAAGCAAACATTACAAGAGAAATAAATTGAGAGGTATAAGCTTTTGTACTGGCAACACCAATCTCAGGACCAGCATTTATATGAACACCGCAGTGTGATTCACGACAAATACTACTGCCTACAGTATTGGTAATACCGACTATTAAAGCTCCACGTCCTTTACAATATCGTAAAGCCATTAGCGTATCTGCTGTTTCGCCTATAAATAATAAAAATAAATTATATTATTTCACATAAATCAATAAATAAATGAATTATAATATTCATTACCTGATTGTGAGATAAAGAAACAAACATCATCTCTAAATACTGGCGTGTTTCTATCTAGGAAATCAGAAGCTAATTCAACCATAACTGGCAATTCAGTTAATTCTTCCAAAAGTTGTCTAGTAGCAATAGCAGAATGATAGCTTGTTCCACAGCCAATAAGCATCAACCGTCTACATCTTTTGATCTCAGGAATGTAATCCTAATAGTAAACTAAATTAAATTAATTTCTATTAAAAAAAAATTGAAGAAAAATCAAATTGTCATAAACTTACTTTAATACCTCCCAACGTGACAGAATTATCCTGGAAATTCAAACGTCCTCTCATAGTGTTTACCACTGATTCAGGTTGCTCAAAGATTTCCTTCTGCATGAAATATTGATAGTTACCCTTCATGATCTGTTGGATTTCCATCTTCAACGTAGTAATTTCTCTTGCATGAGGATCATCCATGCATCGACGAAGTCGATGAATGCTAAGAGCACCTTCTTTCACGGCAGCTACATCATCATCCTGATATTGAGTAAAATTATCATCATTTATTGATTTAATTTATTGATCATTAATTTACTTATTTACTTATTGAAATAAAAATATTTATATTAATTAATGAACAAAAAAATTTATTTACTTCCAGAAATATAACACGATTTGTGTGTTCGATCACAGCACTGGCATCAGAAGCAAAGAAATATTCGACTTCTTTATCTTCCAATGGTTGAAATTCGGAAGTACTCTCGCTGCGTGGTATCACCGGAAGTTCAGTATTTCGGCCATGCGGACGATGATCTATTAAGAAGAAAAAATTAATTTTCTTTATACTATTGAAATATATCAAATATCCATTATTTATAGCATATGAACACTTTATAAATTCACAAATCCAATATGATATATAACCATCTTTGATTAATTATTAATGATCCATGATATCATATGGAGTACAGTTTTCGAACTTAAACATAATTTAGAGATTAAATTCAAATTTATACATAAAACTTAAACTCTTCGAATAAAAGGCGTGGTTGATATACCAAAAATAGCACGATGCAATTGAATTAAGAGAGCATTAAGGAATATATCCATAATTGATTACATCCTGCCATTTCTTTGTTTTTACAAGCCCCACACCAAATTAGCCGGAAACGTGATAAGTAATAATACGTATAAATCGCAGCAATGTAATTAATTATCCAATGTACTTTTAATTAATAAACGATATTAAATAATTAAATGTTCGTGGAATGACAATAACAAGAGTGATGAAACTCATAACATGACCGTGGCGATTATAATAACAAAGCGATTGGAAAAGTACAATTATTAACATGTATATATAAAATGCAACCTCATTAATTGTTGTGATAAACAACCAAATGATGAAACGTTTTTCATATATTTCAGTAATTTAAAAAGAAGAAGAAAAAGGAATATCCTAGGAGAAGAAAAAAAAACACCCGTTTAATTAATAATTAAAAAAGAAGAGGAAAAACAATATCTATCGAAGAAGATTATCGTGTTAGATATATTCTGTCCTTTTTTTTTATATTGTAAGAAAATACATTCTGTATACGTACTGACAAGCAAAGTAAGGCACGTGCCATTTCCTTAAATTCCATAAGATTAGCGTGTAGCAATCCAATTCCAGATGGTTCGTGATGGTTATGAAACTAGCAACATCTTAGCATGTTGCTTTAAAAGCGTGATTATGAATGGATCGATGGCAAGCAGAAGGAAAAAGAGACATATATGACTATAAAGTATTACCTTGTGTCGGCGCTTCACCTTCTGCTCAAATTTGGATGCGGGGGAGGTGACGAAAAAGAAAACAAAATAATTAGCAAACAAGTAATGCAGTAACAACAGCAATACAAAATATAGTGACATGAAAATAAAATAAGAAAACATGATGCACACGCTATATTCGTTATATGAATCAATTGTATACGAAATCTAGTTTGTATAGAAAATTTGAGAAAAGACATTTAATATATATTTATTAAAAGAAATTTAAGAAAACAATTTTCATTGAATAATGTTTATAAAAATCCATTAGATATCTTTTCACAAATTCTTGTATGCAATCAAACATGTTCTTTTAATCACAAAGCTTCAATGCATAAGCTTCTGCCGAGGATTTGGAGAAAAAAATGAATTTTATTTGTATTGCAAAATAATTTGCAAATTTTTATGACTATGATCTTTTTCGTTTGCTATGCTTCAAAGCAAATTAAAGTATTTTTATAATGATTTCCTGTAATTAAGTAATATGTATAAATATATGGAATGAATCAAAAAAGAGAAAGAATATTATTCTTGTTAGAGATAAAACGATAAATATTCGATTACAAAAGATTTCATGAAAACATAAATAAAATATGTAAGTATTATGATATATAAAATAATGTCACGGAAAAATTTTGTAAAATATACATTAAAAATAAAAATAAAAATAAAAAAAGCAAAATTAGTTTGCATGCATTTCTCAGACAATGGACCTTTTGCACAATAGTTAAAAATATAAATAGTTTAAAATATCTTTTCTCAATATAAATTATTATATAAAGATAAAAGGTCCAAAGTTGAAAAGAAAGTGAGATAAGTGTAGAATAGTGTAGAGTAGTGTATATACCTTTGCTTACGCATGGAGATTCATCTGTTGAGACGAAAAGTTGAGAAGAACATAACCATTGGTGTTCATGCAAAAGAAACATTATATAGTATCTATAAATACATGCAGCGACTGTTTAATTGACTTTTAAAAAGAAACAAATAACAAATATAATTTGAATGAACAAATATTATATAAACAACACTATTTTGCAGAATAACATGCTATCATCTAATAATAATGTGCTCAAATATAACTATAATATAGTAAAATATCAGTTATCCAAAGAATTGATCATATGAATACAAAATGAATATATTAATATCTTACAAATTATATGTATATCACATTATTTGAATAACTGATTTATATTAAATATTTTCTATAAATTTTCTTCCATATAATAAGATTTTGAAATTATATGAAATGCTGATAAACTGAAAATCTATTAATAAATAAATTTATATTCTTATTATTTTGGATAATTGATATTTCATTACTATTCAAAAATAAAATATTAATTCAAAATATTGTTCGATATAAGCAGCTATGAAAAAAATCTAATATTCACAATTTCATGTTAAATACTTTAAATAAAAGATAGCAATAAACACAAAATACTTTGCATTAGTATAATTTATTTGTTAATCGTTGTTAAACAAAGATTTTTATTCAACATAAATTTATGTCGCTATTGAAAACACTAAAGAAAAACATAAAAAAGAATGATGATGATGCGACTTAGTATGTTGCTTCGCGTTAATTACTTTAAAGAATAGACAAGCTTTAAATTGAAGACATGCTATTAATATACCTCATATTTAATCCTTAGAGTTGATACATAAAGAGACCATAGTTATTTTTAGAATATTTTCACCATAGTATTATCACATAGCAATTTCCTTTCAAGAAGATAGAAGAGGGATAATTAACCTGACAAAGGAAATATCACTAATTCACCTTCTTTGGATATGATAAATATTTAAAAATTAAAATAAAAAAGCATATATTTCCATCTCTCATACCAATGTTATCAATATCACTTTAAATTGTAGCTCTCGGTGCCTGAGCGAGATAGCCTTGTGATCTTTTTTAAGATTTACCAAATCTTTATACCTTTTTCAAATACACGCTAATATTTCAATTAAAATGCGTTTCAATGTCGATTCGAATACATCCGCCGACTTACCTTTTCCATATAAGATGGGTACATGATCAGTGGCCAATCTTGTTTTTGTTTTAATACCCACAAGAAGTGGTGATCCTCTTCTCGTTGCCACACATTCGCCCGGAAAATATTTGCTCTTGAAGCACAGAGCAAATGCACCTTCCTAAAATTTCAATTTTTTTTAATAATCTAATAATGTGATTTTTTTTTAAATTAAATTCTTTTCCTAACTTATTTTTAAAATTCTTTCTGATATAATTATTATTAAAATCAATATTATAATATTTTGTATTAAACGATAAAATTTGCAGTTGTTTAAATAATTACTCCTAATACAAAGCGATAAAATTTACAGTTGTTCAAACAATTGTAATTCATAGTCTGCGATAAAATTTTCAATTGTTCAAACAATGATAATTAATAATCTGCATGTTATAGTAACAATACTCACCAATTGTTGAACAACTTGCTCGACCAGTTCGCGAAACGAGTAACCAGGATGCTGCACCCAAAGATGGTGAATGAGCTTGGCGATTACTTCCGTGTCGGTTTCACTCTCGAAATTGTAGCCCCTTTGCTGGAGTAACGTCTTCACTTCTTTATAGTTTGTCACGATGCCTTTATAGAAAACGTGACTTTAACAAAACAATGGAGACAATAATTTCTAATAATTACCGAGCATCAAATAATATTCTTACCATTGTGTACAACCACAAAAGCATGATCAGTATCTGATCTTTGAGGATGCGAATTTACTTCCGATGGGATACCATGAGTCGCCCAACGAGTATGTGCAATACCAACATGGCTATGAATCTTTGAGTCGAAGTCAATATCAGTATCTATAAAGAAATAATGAATTTTAATCAATTTTATCTTTCGTTATTCTCAAGTATGATCTCACATAGGACGAATAAAGAAACTGAATTCAAAAAAGAAGTTATAAAAAGAAGTTAAAAGAATTTGAATTCATCGAGTGTGAACAATTTTCACGAGGAATTTTATTTTATTGAATACTTTTTATAATATCTAATATCTTGATGAATTGAATTAATATGAATGCAGAAACTTTTATATTAGATATTTTATATTAGATAATTTTTTTTAATTCCTCACTATAAAGCGAAAGTTTTGCGAAGAAATTTTACAAATTTTACAAAATTTTTAATTTTCTTCAAGAAAAATAAGATTTCTCAATTTATTTTAATTTATTTTTTAGATTTTCATTATTCATTATAATAAGATGCATTATTGAATTATAAATAGAAAATAAAAAATAAAAACATGTACTTACTACAAAAAATCTCTTCTTCGAGAGCCTTGACTTTTCCTTGCTTTTTAATAATTGAGATATCCTTGCCATCGGCGCTGTCAAGTGCAACACCTGGAAAGGATATAAAACTTGCATAGAATAGTATCTCTTTTATCGAATATTCATTAGTTTTCTATTCCCAGAAACAGAATAGTCGAAAGAAAGCTATCGATATATTATCAATAATTCATTTATACCTGCCGAATCATAGCCTCGATATTCCAATCTCTTTAAACCACCAACCAGGAACTCGAGAATTTCCTTTCTGCTCTTTGGTGTCAGATAATTGAGATACGCGAATATTCCTAGAAAAAAAAAAAATATTTTATAATATTTTATAATTTTTCATCTGATAAATTTGTATCATATTTGAAAATATTTTGTATACTTTAAATATAAATATTTTTTTTAAAATTTCAATATTTTCGTTTTTACTTTTTTTTATTAGAAACATTGAATATTCGAGATTAGCAATTAAAATTAATTATTTTAATAATCACATCGTTTTTAAACGATTAATAAATCTTTTCATTGATTTCCTTTATCTAGCTAAGAAAAAAAAAATGATAAATTTTTTATACATCAACAATGATAATTTCATTGGATGTAATTTGGAAAAAATTATATAATATTATATTATAAACTTTTAAATCACTTACATACAAGATTTCTAAAATTTGTTTAACTGTACTTTAATTTTTACTTAAGTATTTTAATTATAACCATAACTAATTTTAACTAAAAATAAATGTATTTATTTTCAGTGAAAATCATTATAAATGCATTCTCTGTTATAAAATATTTAATTCATTTAATTTAAAAATGTAGCAGTCATTTATTGTAACATATTTCGAAATTAATGCAAAAAAATATTCAGAAAATTCAGAATAATTCAGAAAAATATATCTATAAACATATTATATGTTATATCTAACGTATCATTATAAGATATAAATAAAATATAGAACTTACAACATAGAATACTAGTTAATAGAAATAAAGCACACGACAAATAATCAATTCTTCTACATTTATTACTCAGGATAGCTTTAACATTCAATCATTGTAGATTTCTTGCTTAATTCAAATAAAAGAAATTTCACATTTTTTCCTGTTTTTTTTCAATGATTTATTCAGTTAAATTATACGAAACTTTCGAATCAACTCAAAATTCCAATCATTCTGCTTTGAATAAATTTTATAGTGTATTCGCATCGATACGAGAGTTCGTGCTCGAAGTCTGTATGCCATTACAAAAATGCAAAAAGTCGTCGCCCGTGAACGAACCTACACAGAGAAAAGAGACGTGTGCATGAAAACAGGTATAATTCGCCATACATGCGCATAAGTGAAAGGGAAAGCTCACGTGTACATGAGATCGAACGAAATGTTTGTTAGAATGTCTCGTGCGTTCTGCAATATCCATTTTGTCTATTCTATGCTTTTTTCTAAAAAACGAAAATCTGAGAATAAAAAATATAAAAAATATTTGATATTAAATTGATTTTCATCGATAATCACAATACATTGTATAAAATTGTTAAAGAATATTTTATCGGACGATGATTCGATTACTATCGATAATTAATCACACATGCGCAAATTTAAAGTATCGAATTTGAAAAGATGGCGTTGTTATCTTCGATTAAAAAGCAAGTGTGCGATCTATGCGATAATCGATTTTCATAATTCAGTTTCAATAAAATAGTGAATGAAAACAGTTTTGCGCAATAGTATAAATAATATAGTAGTCGAAATAAGAAATAAAATTATTTGCATTAAAATATTTTCTTAATTATATTAGGTATGATTAATTTAAAGTAATAATTTTAATTTGTTTTTATAATAAATGAATTTGTTTTGGAAAAAATTTATTTAAAAAATCATAGCGTAATATGATAAACTAAAACTAAAAAAAAATCACTGAAATAGAATATCTATCACGATTCGCCACAGTATTTAAGCTTAATACATTTATATATATTTTGAATTCTAATTGTCATACGATACAAAATTAGAATGCGAATTAATTTTTTTAATATAAAAATTAAATCTCTTTACAATAAAAATAGGTTATAAAATATTAGAGAGAATTAAATGCACTTAAAATCAACAATCAAGTGTACAACATAGATTACTTTGTTAATTTTCTTTTATATGAATTGATACAAAATGATATGTATTGTTTTTATATTTCCAATGATAATCGCGAAACAGATTATATTGAAATTCATAAGAAATCATATATCGTAATAAAATTTACAAATTAGTAAATATTTTATAGCTTATCTCTCTCGTTATCATGTAGTTAATTTAACGATTATTTTGCTTTACTTTCGAAAATAAAATTTCCAATTCTATCAATTGTAATCGAGTTTCATAATTTTTTTTCTTTAATTTCTTTTCTACCTTTGTTTTAAGTATCAAACATCTCTTGATAACGATGAATAAGAATAAATAACTGTATCTTTAGTGCACTCGAGTAATATACATTGTTGTAATGATATAAGATAATTGAATCGCTGAACCTACCACCCATTACCACTAAGGAAGATACGATGAATAAATACGAAGAAAAAAGATCACCAATCGAGGAACTGTCACCGGGAAGAAACTTACGAAAAGCGAAACAATCGCGAGCATAGTAGTGCATCGGCGCGTAAATGTAATTTGATTTCGTGCCGACCCGACAATAGACGATCGAACGATCACGTCACGATTAGATTGCGCTTTACTGTAATCGTCGATAAGTTTCTGATAGAGAAACATCCTAAAAATGATCTGCAAAAAAGAAAAAAGGAAAAACAAAAATTTTCTTTTAGATTTTAAATCTAGATAAGTCTGATCCCACTTATCTAGAGAAGTAATTCCTCATTAACGATCAAGCTTTTATCCCGATTTTTTAATTTCAATTCAAAGAATTAGTAAATCTATAAAAGATAATATAGTTAATACGGCAATAACATATTGTTTCTTTTTTCTGGAATTTCTGGAATGGAATTATATAATGAGACTTTTCAGATTCGTATGTTTCTAAATATTTATATATTTGTCTATCTTTTCAACTATATATTTAGATATTCAAAGGTCTTATATTTCTAATAATTTTGCGATATGATAATGAAGATTAATACTATTTTAACATAATTAAAAAATCTCAATATGCTAATAATAATGTAATTTTAATAATATATAATTTAAATTGTTATTTAATTTGTGCATTAAAATTTATTAAATCATAACGTCATCAAAATTGATATTGAATCATTTTATGATATGATTAATTTTTTATTTTTATTATTATTTTTTATCAATACAGGCATAATACAATCAAGATAAGTGAATTATTGAATAATCGTAGAATTCTAGTTTTTAAATTATGTACTTCATAGATAAGAAATTGATAATAATCGAGTTTATTCGAGTACTTATTTCCTATTATACAGGTATTAACATGATTTTTTTTCTTATAGATATTGACATGTTTTCGATATGTTGAACTAATTGGAAAAGTAAACTCAGAAATAAGTCAATTTATTCTAATTTATACAGTTAATATTCAATTATAGCTAGTTTTTCAATTATTTAAACTTTGTATGAATATTAACTAAACTAAAACTGTTATATATATAATCTTCTAATAATTACATTTTTTAAGATATTCGCAGATTTATATAGAATTTATGCATATCAATAGTTTTAACATTTTATCTCTAAATATTATTTTGTAAATTTGATTAAAGTTTGATTAAATCATTTACATTCCATAATTTGGAATAAAGAGACATTAATAATTAAAATTTATAATTTTAATAAAATAAAAAAAGTTTAAAAAAAAGATTTATTAAAAATTTTTTATTATTAAATAACATTTTTTTGTTAAACAATAATTTATTATTAATTTTAATTTATTATTAATTTTAGTTTATTAAAAGAAAAAAAATACTAAAAAATAGATAATCATTTTGAATATATTTTGAATTTATTAATAATTTGAAATCGTTTATCTTATTAAAGTCAGTATTGCAAATATTATTTTCCAATTATCAATCAAATTGAATTGATTTCCTCCTTTAAAATAATTTGATTGTTTACCTACTGATATGAAAAGATTCAGTTTATATAAATCTGAAAACTTATTATAATGCATTTGATCTTCATGAAGTCGAACAACTGGAATATAGAACGAATATAATTACAATATAATCGTTCTACTGACACAAAATGATTCGATTAATCCAAGAAATCGACGAGAAATGCTAACGGTACGTATATACAGAAATAAATCTAATATAATTGATTTCCTTCCTTTCCTTGAATCATATATGATCCTTCTGATATATGATATATATATATAATTTATATAATTCTTTTCTAAGTTCTTTGATTGCAACCACAATTAGAACATAGTTGTTTCATTTTCTATTCATCTTATTTTGTAATGGAGGATATCCTAAATATATCAAATTTTTCATTTGAGAAAAAATGTGGATAAATCTAGCTTTAATAGATATATATATTTGCAAATCTTAAAACACACTACTAAATATTCATAAATATAACGGAAGTTAACAAATATTCTAGATAGATATGGATTTTATGTATCGTTTATTGCTTTTTATTTCAACTAGAAAAAATTTATTTATAGCATTTTTCAATCGACAATAAATCTCATAATTAATTTTATTTTTTATTTGTTGTTTATTGAAATAATAATTAATTATAGTTTTAACGAATTAAAGTTTTATGTTATTTTGATGTTTATAGAAAAATAATAAGTAACAAAATAGAAAGTACTAACTTAATGGAATAAAAATTTATAGATGAATAAAAAGAAATTTGTCTTTAAACTAAAAGTTAAAATCACTTAAAGAAAGATTTGAAATGTCGTTTGGAATATATATTTACCAAATCAAATCGAAAAAAAAACAAGTGACAAATTGGTGAAAGGAAAACCAAAGTAAAAAGATGAATCATAAACGAATTCCTACACGATTGAACGAGTTATTTTCGTCGTGGATCGAATAAATTCTCCACTTAGAATTCCATGGACGTAAACAAAAATCAGGTTTTTCCTCGAGGCTATGAGTTTGAATTTTGTGAAAAAGGTAAAGGTAAACTGGTGTCCTATGTACTCAAAAATATGCAGAAACATCACTATTTGCAAGTATACAATATCTTTAAAAAATTATGAATCAATTTAAAAAGATACGTATATTAATATATAATTTTAATTTTCGATTTTATCGTTTTAAAGATTATTAACGAATGAAATGCATTCTATGCATCAATATATTATATGTATTGCTGAAAGAAATTACTTTCTACCGATTTGTAATAATATTTAAATCGACAAAGTAAATATTTGAAGTTCAAGTAACATTTAAGTAAAACCAAGGTAATTAAAAATTGAAAATGTACCAGTTTCTGGGGATTGTTTTATAATAAGATCACGGCCTTGAATGGATTGGATTAACCAAATTTATTACATTTATTACAGTTATCTTGAATACATATCCAAATTATGTCAAAAGTAATTCAGATTAAAACAAGCAATAAAGTAGTTACTGTAATTCAAATCTTATTGCAAAGCTGAGGAACAAATTTAGATATAATCAATAGAGAAATTTTTTCTTTCAAATCGTAAAAGATCAAAAGAGAATTGTTGAGAAATAATAAAAATGTAATAATATCTTGATAAAAATAATCAATTTGATTTTTATATATCTCATATCAAAATCTTAAAATTTTAATTTTTAGTCAAAGTATATTATTGTTTGTCTCATACTATTTTATATATAAATAATCAAAAATGATAATGATCGTTTATTTTTATAAAAAGATGATATTTTAATACATTAATAAATTACTATTAATTATTATCATATTATTAAATCATTTATATGCTATATTGTTTGCATTTCTAAATTTTGATTCAAAAATTATGATTAATTGTTGATTATTTTTGAGATATCTGATAAATTAGATAAATATGGATAAAATAGATATAAATAATTCTATAAAAATTTTATTATTGTTTCAATGATTATCACAACAAAGTTAATTTTGATAAAGTTTATTTTCATTTGATATGCATTTGAACGCTAATTTTTTTAGTTAGTATAATGTATACCTACACGCGTATCATATACCATACATACGAGGCCATCGTCTAAATGTCACGTATAACTATCCTGTAAAACGCTGCACCCTCTCTCGTCGGCATCAGATTTGCCACCACGTAACTTTCACTCGTAGTTCGAGGCAAGCACGTCGATATTGAGATTCGATTCGACTCTATTGTAAGATATTATGAGTGTTGACAAAACCACGAAAGGATATATAAGACGTCATGCAAACGTGGATTATTACTTTGTTCCAATAAACTTTCGATGAACTTTGAGAAGTTTGTGGACGCAAACATTTCATTGAGTCACGTTGTATCATTGCAACATACATCTACTATAGCCCTGTTACCTGCGAGAACATAATGTCGAGTCTATATGCTTCCGTAATTTGATGGAATGTAGTTTTGAAACGCGGATTTTTTAACCAACTATATAATAACGAAATGAAATGAATACTTATTTATTTCATTTTCATTTTCTTATTATATTTTCTAATTTATATAGAATTTTGTGAAAGTTTTGGATAAATGAATCAAAATTATTTTTCATAAAATTTATGATATTAGAATCTGTATGGAATTTTATAATTTAGAAATTAAATTCTAATAATTTTTTGCAGATATAATAATTCTATAAGAAAAAAAGAATTATTAAATTCTAGAAAATTCTAATAAATTAATTAAGATTGATCATAAAATTTTCTACATTCTATATCAATAATTAAATTTATATATACTAATAAAATGTGGCAATCGGTAATCAACCGATTTTATAAGTCTATAATTGAGAAGAATCTTTCTTCCTTTTACAGCTCTCTCATTTCTTAATCTTATTTCGACATAATCTCAATATAAGGATTCAAAAAAATTAACTCATCTTTTACTATTCGTCGAAATATTTAATTATAAATCTTTCGAAAATATTTAATATAGCAATATGACTATTATCTGAAAAATGTTTTTTCTTTCATCTTTGGTAATTTTATAATTTCAAAACTTTGACAAGCAAAATATATACAAATTTTTCTGACATTTATTAAATATTAAGCATCAAAATATAAATATCTGGGTTGTTGGTCACAATCACGATTCGATTATTCGAGAAAAAAATGAAAATGAAAAAGTATATTTGGAAAATATATTTGAATTTGCGAAACACAATATCAGTTAATAGTATAAAACTTAATTAAAGCTAAACAAGCTTTGTTCACTTAGCTATAGACAGAATTAAAAAATAGTTTTTATTCAAGATATTCGAGCGGGCTTTAATTAAATTAAATAATAAAATAGTTCTAAAATATATAAAACAATAATCTATAAATATAAAAAGAACATAAATTTTCATTGATTATTTTATATGAGAACACGATTTGAATAATATGAAAAATTAAGAATATTAAAAGAAAATCGAAATTCTATAGATTATATATCAGAGATATTATGATTGAAAACTATTATTAATATAATATTATTATTTAGTTGATATAGTTAATATAGTATAATTTATAATATTTTTATAATAATTTATAATAATTAGTTGATATAATTAATTAAATAATTTAGTTGAATGAATATAACAGTCCTGAATATTAATTTTAAAAATAATATTCATTCGAAATATAATAATCGTTTTGTTCAATCGATACGGATTAAAAAAATTATGTTTTTGTTTAATTAATATTTTATTTTTTAAATTAATTTATGACTGAACATTGTTTAATAATTTTTAAAGAAAAGTATTACGTGCATAACGAATTCCTTTTTTTTTATAAAAAATATTGAAAAATTGACTTCCGCTATGATTTGAGTGATAAAAGAAAAAAATAACATCATATAGTAGAAGAATGAGGTAAAAAGTTTTCGTAATCTCTTCCTATGTCTTTTTGTCTATCTACAATAACATATTCTCAATATAAATTTTCTATAATAAGGGAAAAAAATAAATTATACACAAAATAATAAAAAAAAAAACAAGTTTTTTTCATTTTTATCCATATTTTCTTTCAAAAAGTGTCAATATTTTAGTATTTAATATTATTGATATTTAATATTAATATCTTAATATTATAATTAATATTATATTTTCGTTTTGTCTGTAAATCATTTGTCTTTGCATGTTTTCTTTAAAATAAATTTACCAAAAGAAAATAAATAAATATTGTAATTTCAAAGAGAGAAAGATGGGATTACCACAAATATGAACTATTAATTTCTTTCATTGAAGTGAATACCAATGCAACGTAGATTTTCAAAATATTTATCAGGAATTATTAAAATTCATATATTTGTTCATTGATATAAAACGTTTATATTTTACTTTATAATATTCTATTTGTTTTTATTCCGAATTTTTTTTACTTTATTGATAATAACGATTATTTTTAATCATTAAATTTTAAAATATTCAAATATAATTATTTATTTTATTTCTGTTCAATTATGTTCTTCCGAATCTCTCATTTCTCTTATGAAAGCAAAAATTAATGTAAATATTAATGCAAACTTCAGAAATTATATCTTAATCGATTTAAATAAATTAATACATTATGCAAATATTGGTTGTGATAAATTGTGTAAAAAATTATTAAAATAATTTTCACAATTTATGTAATAGATTTAATTTTTATATAAATATATTTTTATATTTAATAAAATAAATAATTATTAATTTATATCAATTCTTATTATATAGTTTTATGAATTAATTTCAAAATTTTTCATTCTGATAAAATCTTTTTGTAAGAAATTAAAATTAAAAAAACAAAATTATACTGCATTCATCTCTTCTTTTTATGTAATGAAAAATCTAAAACATATGATACATAAAAATCTAAATCTAAAATATTTCCTGTAAATGCTTAGATTCATTATGTGATTGATATTAACACATTAATAAATCCAATTTTATATAATAATCAGACTTTTAAATATCCATTCTCTATTTGTGAACAATGTTTAAATCATCAAACCAAGTATTCGAGATACCAGATGTTGACTTGACTAACGTGGCGGAAGAATCACACCGGTGATATATTTATATAGAACAAACTATTATATTGTACCTAAATAATCTGTCAATTATGCTTTTTATTTGATTTATATGAAAGTATATTTTTGTCATAAAAATTTTTCAATCAAGCAATCCATCAATATCGTTCATTCTAACAAAAAATACGATAGAACGAAAAACTCAAGTTTATCAAGTATCAAATAATCATCATTTACTCACCGCACATGTTGTATATATTGTTGAATACCCGCCACGTAAGTTAATAAGATTGGACACAAGTAGAAAGCAATCAGAATGTAACTAGCTATCTCCGTAATGTTCTGAATTACTGTGAAGCACAGTCTGAACTGCACTACAGCGTGCTGTTACCTCTTATGATATAAGATTTCATATGGGTGTGGATACAATCACATCTATAGATAGTTGATTTATATGTATATGTAATTCTGTCACGTCGAATCATTGACAGTGGGCACATCATTTGCACGTTGACGTATCGTATCATAAATAAAGGATTTTAACAAGATAAGAATACAATGGAAAATTATGGATTTTTTAGTTAATACATAAATAAATACTATATAAATACAAATAATGCAAAAACATTGGAGACCGTGAACTAATAATGAGATATATTGATAAAACTATTTGTAACAATATCACAAAACACACGCCGTAAATGTCACTCACAATCCATAAATGAACGAATTATTAGGATCGCTTTCTTTTTGATTTTCCTTATTCAATTACAAAAATGACAAATAAATTTGAAAGATGAAAAATATCAATGTGTATAGAAATGGATGAAAATGGATGAAATGTTTGGATGGAATCTTGATGACTTAGTTCTTATTCACACTGTTACAAAAGGTAGGGTGCGCTACCTGTCAATAAATTTACCTATCGATAATTTAGATATCATGCTTTTAAACTTTTTAAAGTTTTTATTTTTATTATTAAATATACCATCGATCTTAAAATATATATAATGGTATGTAAAAACCAATTAAATACAATAATTTTATGTAAAATGTTGTTCACAATTATCTGCTCACTAAAATTTTCAATAATCGCATTTGATTGGATATTTCTATTCGCGCCTTATAATTTAATGAGTCTAGTTGCATACGTAATTGGAATATTGTGCCAAATTATGCTGTAATTGTTAATAGAAAACTCGCCTCTATATTCGATGATTGATTTGACGAATAATTTTGTGTCAAATATTATTTTGTTATATTAAAATATAATTAGTTCTTTTGGAATTAAATCATTAAATAAATTTTTTGTGATATTTGTTCTTTAATATTCTAAACACTTTTGGCAATTTTCTTTTGACTCTCAGGTATATATAATAAGAAAAATGAAACAAATAAAATTATGTAACATATAATAAAATAATAAGTTTAAATTTTTCACATTAAAATAATATTTTAAAAAGATATGAATTCTCATATTAATTTTGCATGTGATTAACAAATACGAATATAAATTTTATTAACATTGTATTAAATACGTCAGGAAAAGTTTAAAACAATTGAAAATTCGTGACATTCATTATTCTGTCATAATTAATAGTCAATCTAATACATGGGAAACTATGAAGTCGTAAACATGTTTGCATTAGGTACAACAATGGTATTGGTGGAAATATTGGGTGAATGTAACATATTGCATATCGTATAAACAAAAATAAATATAAAAAGAAGCTAATTTTGATTCTAAAGTGTAGTAATTAATTTATAATATATATAAAGCGTGGATTAACTAGAAATCATAACGATTTCAAGATAACTGTCAAACATGACCTTTTTAATATGAAAGTAACACTACGAATGAAAAAAATTACTTTTAATATCAGAAAAAGTGAGAATATAATTATAAATTTTTACATCATTGAAAGTATAATGTTCTTTATAAATATATAAAATATTTCATACAATTATTTTACAGACAATCGTATAACCTTTTGACACATTATGGCAAATCCGAGCGATTCTATCATATGTGGAGGTTTTTCATTTTATAATAATTTTGATTCGGCTAATTTAGCGAAAGTTGAACTAGTAAAATTACCAGAAACGTTTGAAAAGGGTAATTTCCTATTTTTATGTATTATGACTTATATATTTTTTTTATTATGCATTAATATTTATTATTATTATTTATTATTATAATTAATATATATTAATGGATTAATATATGATTGATAATTTCATATTTAATTGTTTTTAGATGGATGTGAAACAGAAAATAAATCATGCAAAAGCTTGAATTCAGAAGATACAATAGATTATGAATTTAATTTATGGACAAAACATGATTGTCATGGAACACAATTTCAAAATAATAATAGAACATGGTTTTATTTTGGTGTTAAAACAAACACTCCAAATGTTTATATCAAATTCAATATAATTAATTTAAATAAACAAGTTAAAATGTTCAGTCAAGGAATGTGTCCAGTTTTTAAAATTGTACCTGGTCATCTGCATTGGGAACGGATTCGTGATAAACCTACTTACACTGTAAACTTTATTTTAAATATGATAATATTTTATATTTTTAAAAATCTATATAAATTTACAATATTTCAGTTGGATCAAAAAGGAAATGATTTTACATTATCATTTCTTTATAATGCTCCTGAAAATTCAAAAGCCATAACATATTTTGCATTTACTTATCCTTTCTCTTACACTGATTTACAAAATTATTTAAGGAGAATTGAAGTAAAAATATCAAAGAGAAATTTAACATCTGCTGATGATATTTATTATCATAGAGAATGTGCAATAAAATCTTTGGAGGGACGAAGAATGGATCTAATAACAATAAGTTCATTTCATAACATATCAACAGAGAGAGAAGATAGACTGAATAATATGTTTCCTGAAAGAAATGAAGAAAGACCTTTTAAATTTTATGATAAAAAAGTATATAAATTATATGAAATTTATACAAAATTATATATATATATATATCATATATATATATATATACATGATATATATTTTTATTATATATATATATATATATATATATATATATCATATATATGAATTTTCATTAAAATTCTTAGGTAATTTTCATTAGCGCAAGAGTTCATCCAGGAGAAACACCATCTAGTTTTGTTTTTAATGGTTTTCTTAATTTTCTTATAAATCGCGAGGATCACATTGCAATTAATCTTCGTCGCCTTTATGTGTTCAAATTAATACCAATGCTCAATCCTGATGGTGTAGCAAGAGGTCATTATCGAATGGATACTAGAGGAATAAATCTTAATAGAGTTTATCTCAATCCTTCTTTAAAGGATCATCCAACAATATATGCTGCAAGAAATTTGATAAAGTAAATAAGTAAAATGATTTTAATGTTCCAATATTATAATCAAGATAAGATTGATAAGAATAATTTTTATTAAGGTATTATCATCATACATATCAACTGCCAAAAGAAGATGAAATGTCAAGTATATATTTAGGAAATGGTGAAAATACTTTAACCATCATTGATTCTTCTTCCACAATTGCAAATATAGTACGTGATACAACAACAAGATTACTTCAGCAGGTAATAAAAAAATATTATTTTTTAATAATTTATTTGAAATATTAATATTTTTTTAAATATAAATATATCCAATACATAAATATATATAAAATATTGAGATGTATTGATTTATAACATATAAATGAAATAAATATTAATTTACTATTTAATAGGTAACACTTATGACTTTAGATGAAAAACGTAAAGATGAACCGAAAATTTTTCAGGAATGTACATTACCAAAAAATTTGAATAACATATCTCAAGGTACGATATTTAAATTGAATTATTAAATAAGCAATTAATAAAATTCTTTTATTTATTTATACACATTATGTAAAGGTGGTGGAGAAGGTCTATGTAATAAAACAGAAGAAAGTAATAGTTCTGTAGAATTTAAATCTGATAAAAAAACATATACAGCTGTTGGCATAGGACAGTTACCTAAAGAAGATTCTGGATTATATCTATACATTGATCTTCATGGTCATGCTTCAAAAAAAGGTGTTTTTATGTATGGCAATTACTTTGATAATGCAGAAGATACAATAACATGTATGCTTTTGCCAAAATTAATGTCCATTAACAATCCAAATTTCCATTTTACTTCATGCAATTTTACAGAAAAAAATATGTATATTATGTACGTTTTTTTTATTATCATTATTATTATCATTATTATTGTTGTTATTATTATTATTATTATTATTATTATTATTATTATTATTATTATTATTATTATTAAAATCAAAATAAAACGAACAATACATTAAAAGTTCTTATATTTCGTATAAAATTTTTATTTTTGTAGAGATAAAAGAGATGGTATGTCAAGGGAAGGATCAGGTCGAGTAGCTGTATATAAACTTACTGGACTTATACGTAGTTATACGCTTGAATGTAACTACAATTCTGGACGTCTAGTAAATACAATACCTGCAAGAGTTCGTGATGGTGTGAATAGAGCTATGACTCATATATTTGTTCCACCAAAGTATACACCAACAGTTTTCGAAGCGGTAAAATATTTTTTTTATTTTTTATTTAAAAATTTTTCTTAAATATATAGATATCATATAATTATTAGTATTTTGATTAGGTTGGAGCAGCATTAGGTCCTTCGATTCTTGACCTAACAAATAGTAATCCTAATAGTCGACTGCCAAATAGCCAATATCGCTCTTTAAGAGGTGTAAAATCTTATTTAAAATTAGCATATGTGAACAATCTTTCATCACCAAATAGCAAATCTCTACAGAAGGTAAATTTTGATGTAAATAACGAGAATGAATTTTCAGCTGTTAACATAAGACAGTGTGTACTCTCTTAATTGATAATAATTATTTATTTGATGTTTTCATATTAATATCAAGACACATTAGTGCCTAAATAAACTGCATTTTGTTACTGGTTAAAGATGTGGGAGAGAGATTTTGTATACATATAAATTGTATATTTTAATTTAATAGTATAACATTACAGATTTTTTATTCTAGAAGAAAAATCTATTCTTATTTTATAATATTATGATAATATAATATTATGATATATATAATAAATTGTTATAATAACATATTAGGTACTTAATACATTTTAAATATGCGACTAATACAAATCTTGTAAAATTTTTATTATATTAAACTAATGGGTCTTCCAATCTAATACATATGTATGCATGACAATAATATTTGCTATATTTTTATATAAAAGTTCATGAAAAAATGTTTGTCTACTCGTTTTTATAGATTTATTACATATTTTAATCATAATTACTAATGTGTGTACAAAGTGCAATTTTTTGCAATTTAATTATTGCGTTTAATATATTAACAAATATGTTATATTTTGTATATACATCGTTTTTTACTGCTTAATAATATGTTTTTATAATACAATATTTAGTGTATATATACAATATATATATATATATATATATATATATATATATATAAATTTTATAAGATTGTATAATTGTTTATTGTTTTATATTACAACCAATTAATATAGAATAAAATCGATGTTGATTGACTTATATTTTGACAAAAAAATACATTCTTTTTTTATTTTCTTTAGACTATTTTTGATGCACTATGTTTCTGGTGACAATAGATAAGTGCATTTACAATGATATTATATGCACTTAAGAATTTTATCATGGATGCAAGTAGTAATAAAAAATACACACAGTAATTAATGATATCTATTTCTTTAGTAAAAAAAAAGCAATTAAAGCATTAATGATATCTATTTCTTTAATAAAAAAAAGCAAAACATAGCTGTTTTAGATAATTCAAACATAAATTTCTGACTGATAAAATCTTTTAACAAAATGCAAAATTTTAATATATAATATAAATTTTAATAAATCAGAATTTAGTATTGAAATGTTTGTTTATTTTAAAATTGATCAAATGAATAATATTTTATATGTTTCTAAAATTTTTCATTTGTAGTTCATATGATTTAAAATGATAAAATTTGGCTGTTTTATATATTATGTACTTCTTTACTATTTAAAGAAAAAAATATGAAGTACATGTATTTATTAAAAAAAAAGAGTATACGTTTATTATCATATAAAATTAATATTAATATATGTCATAAATATTATATAATTATTTTATTTAAGAATCATGAAATAACTTTTATAATATTTATTGTCATGCTTTCTATTATTTGAATGTAAATGCTATTACTGATCAAAGAGAGTATGTATAAATTTATGTATGTATACAAGTTCTATAATGTATCCTATTTTACATCCTATTATACTTTTATATACACATATATGAATACATACATGTCCTATTGTTTTAATAAATTTACAATATTTTTAGTGATAATTTATTTACTTTATTTTTATTTTTCTCCTGATAATCCTTAGTCCTATTATTATATTAATTGTTATATAATTTATATGTTTTTAATATATTAAATATTTCATTCAAAAACTGCTATATAAATTAGGTTTGCAACTATAAATTAAATGAAACTATTGAATGAATAAATTAAATATCATTGAATTCATTATTGAACAAGAAATATTGTTTATCTACCTTTTCTTCTTTAATTTAATCACAAATACAAGGACGAAAAATTGTAAGAAAAGTAAGAAAAAGTCAATCTCTCTCTCTCACAAATTATGTGTTATATAATATTCATTGTATTACATTTATTTTTTTATTTATACTTTTATTCACAGGATGATAATAATGTTATGCCTTCAGATTCTTATAATTTGAAAGAAATTGAATCTCAAATAATTAATTCTTCTGTTGGGTTAAAGAACTCAATGAAAAGTGAAACTAATTTCATAAAAAAATCATGTATTATTCGTCGCACCACATCTCTTTATACTGCAGTAAAAAAAATAAAAAATAATAGAAAGACTAGACAAACTGTAACTCGTACACCGCTAAAAAATCAATGCGTCAATAATATCGAAAGCACTTCGAAAATCTCTGTAATTGGACCAAAAAATGTTATGAAATCATTTTTAAAAAATTCAGAAAATCGTTTGAAAACTTCTTGTTTTGGATGTATCAACGATTCCTCGGAAATAAGAGATATTCAACATGAGAATAAAAAATTAACAACAATAAATAAATATTCAAAAATGGCTTTATCTTCTGAAGAAACAACTATTGTTAAGCACGGAGCAAAAAGATTAAAAATTGTTTCTATAAAAATAAATAAAGGAAAACCGGAAATTGGAGAACCGTCTAATATTATCTCAGAAACTACGAAATCATCCTCATTACTTTTGTCTAACAAACAAAATATAAGAAAAACTTCAAAAACAACAAAAAAGTATTGTTCTAAAATGGAACAAAATAAATCGAAGTCTTCCAAAGCGAAAAAATCAATAGAAATATTATAGTGATTGAAAAATTAAATAACGAAAGTGCAAATAAAATTCTAAATTAGACTATAAAACAAATCATTATATAGAAAAATAATCGTTTAATAATCAATTGTGGCTTTATAATTCTTTTAGATGAATACTTTAAATATAAGAAAATTATGTATATTAAGTATAAACTATTTAATTAATATATACATGTAAACATTTATCGTATTGTTAAAAAAAAATAGGAATTTTTTGTTTTTTTTTTTATTTCTTTCTTAAAATAGAAAATTCAAAATTACATAAATCGATATAAAATGATTTAAGTAAAACTTAATATTTATACATTTAAATTAGATTATATTAAAATTCATTTCAAATTGCAATATTGTGTAGTATTCTTATTGTGAATACATATATTATGTATCATATATATGTATATAAATTTCAAAATATATAAAGTTATATTATTTATTGTAAAAAAAATAAGAATAAAGAAGCATACAACATTAAATTATCTCCAATAATATTTTTAATATTTTCTAAATCATATATTTAAAAAAGTAAAAAAAAACAAATTATAAGTAAACAAATTATAAAAATTACTATTAATTATTAAATTAATTATTAAATTATGTTAAGTTACTTCGATTATTTTCGATTCGAATCGGAACAACTCGGCTACGTCACATGATATATGTGCGGTCCCCTTCTCTCTGTCTAGTCAGTCGCTTTCGCGTCGTCGTTATATTCGTTTGGATGGATATAAATTCGAACGGAAGTTATATCGTGCATAGTTGTGATTGTTTTCGCAAGAAGTGCTAGAAAGAAATATAAAACCATCGATTAATTTTTTATAAAAGTGTTTCGTGTATAATCCGTAATAAAAATATTTTACGACATGAACGCTATTAGCAAGATTAGAAGCTACGCAATTTTCGCGGCATTTCTATTTTTCATCGAAAGTGGTAAGGTTAATGCATGTAACTATAGATGTGAATATCGTGGCGTCCTTTGGGTGGGGCATTTATAAATTTTTACATTGTTCTCTTTATTAAGAACTGTGATAAAATTTGTACATTGAATTATATCTTTAATTAATTTATATAGGATCTTTAATTAATTTATAAACATCGAGCGAAAGAATCGATTTGTTGAACACTTATATTTAAATAACAGCTTGAAGTTAGTAGATTATTTCGTTGTTAAAAATTTAATATTGCATGAAAAATTATTCCTATAATTAATCTTTAAAATGAAAACAAATTATCATTCATAGATTTATATATATATATATATATATATATATATATATAATGTACGTATAAAGAAACGACATAAAAAATTATTAGTTTAAAATTCCATACAGTACAATAAAAAATTATTTATATAGGTCAATTATTTTTTTATGGAAATTATATATTTTTTTTAATCATAAATAGTAAAATTTTTTAAATTTTTATATTTGTTTATATTTATTCATAAAAAAACCTTATATTTATTTTTTTTAATAAATAATCAATTAAGAATTAAATATTTAACTAATATTTAAAATATGTTTTTATTTTTTATTATAATTTATAATATTAACTACTATTTATAATATTATTTGAATCACATTGTTCGATTAGTTCGATTTAGTTTGATAAAACCATGAATTAAAAAATAAACAGAATTTTTTCTTTTTCTTTTCGTTCAGTCCACAGTTTACAATGCTATCAATGCATCAGCACAAACAACTCGCATCCCTTCCAATGCAACGAATTTCTTTCGAGCGACATCGATATCAAGCCAGAGCCTTGTGATGCTGTTTTCGAGGCACAATATTGTGTGAAGCATACAGGCCGATTCGAGGGTAAAACAATATCGGCTGATCAGATTACATATATTGGAAAAGGGAATCAATTGCGAAATTTAGCACTTTCAAATGAAAACTAACCTTTAATCATTAGTGACATTACCATATCGATTTATCGAAGCATGTGAAAACAGTCAGAGCACGATCGATAATCATTTCAATTCGAATTGGTTTTTAGGTGACTAACGTATTATAAATTACATCTGCATATAAAAAGGGATGACCTATTTTATATTTAATATTTAATGTATAATGACTATTAATTTTTGGTTATTATTAAAATTTATTTAAAATGTATGTATTATCACAAATCGTTAAGCATTGGAAAATGTGTTGGGTAAATTACAATGTATATTATAACAATTTTCATTAAACAAATCATTTAATTGATGCAGTATATATAACAATAACCGCTATATTCAGTACTTTTTCAATCGATTAAGCGACTACTCTGGATTGCTATCAGTGTACATCGGAAGAAGAACTGAGCTGCGGAGATAGTAAATTGGTATTAAGTACCTTACGACCAGCGAACTGCAATCATGTTTACGATGCACAATACTGCATCAAATCAATCGGACTATTCGGAGGTTCATATATTGTATTTTGAGTGTTCTCGATATCGAGTGTTCACTTGTAGACTTTCCTTATTTCTGATACACAGAGATTTTATTTCCTTTAAAACTTTGATCAAAGGAAAGTTTTAGATAAATAAATATTTTATATATAAATATAAATAATTTAATAATTTCATGAAAAATGAATAACCAAAATATATATTGCATGCTGCTTTTAGAAATACGTTATCCCTCTACATTTTTCATCTTATGTATATAAAAGCATGTTATTATTGTTTTTGTATAGATTAATAAACTTTTTATTTGCGTTAAATAAAATAAAATTATTTTTCCTATATATGTTTAAATAGGTGGAATAGGCACAAAAAGATTTTGTTCAGCACTGGATTTGGGGAATTATTGCGATTATGTGAATCAACAAGGTGACAAGTTAACTTATCGAACTTGTATTTATACTTGTGCCGGCGATGGATGCAATCCAGCGACAATGTTGAAACCAAGTATTTCGTGGATGGTATTAGTTGGATTATTAATAATTTATAAATTATTCCTTAAAAGATAAATATTTATATCATTAAAAATAATAATTTTTTGAGTGCATTTTATGATAAATTCATGATGAATATTATTCGTTCGTGTTAATATGAATAGAATAAATATTAATCTTTAAGGGAATAATTCATACTAGATTTATTTCATAAGATAATATTGACGTATCTTCTCTTTCTGATAGAATTTTAAATAAAGATATTATTTAGCTGTAATAATATATAATTATAATGTTAACACATTTTATAATATGAATTTTGTAACTTAATTGAAGAATATTTAGACTGTGTCATTATATTTTTCTCATATGATATGATTATAAATACGAATAAGAAATAGGTTAACTATTCTTAAAATCGAATTTTAATAGGATTAAATTTTTATTCGTACACATCTAACCTATTAAATTGTGTACTTATATGCATATAATTATTTTTTTACTTTATTTTGTTTATTTATTTAACAAAGATCTAGATTACTTATTTTTGTATATTTTTGTATAAAATATGGATCTTATAGTGTTTCAACGATGTAAATATAAAAATCTATTTTTATTTTTTCTTTTAAAAACACATATATGATTAAATATACCCATAATAATTAAACTTCACAATTAAAAAATGTTTGTATAGATTATAAGACAATATAAATACGATCGAATGCTTTGTTCTTTATTTTCATTGAACGAGATCCCTTATTCATCTTGCATACACATTCATTTATTTGCATATAAATATAATATAATACAGTCGATCAACTGCTTTTAACAAATTGTCACGACGATATTCATAATAAGGTACTTGCACGTTCTTTGGTATATCTATGTTTATATAATAAATGGTACATAAGATAGCACTCTTCGATACAACAATATGAGTTCATTAATATTTACTAAGTAAAAGATTTCAATCGAGTATATAAAGTTACAATATTGCAAAATTGATCGTTTACGAATCGCATTTCATGATAGAAATTTTTTTAAAGAATATACATTTTCATGCAAAAGCCTCATTCTATATGTTTTTCTTTTTATGATTATAAAACAAAATAAAATACACATACAAGCTAATATCGAGCCTAATATCGATAATATTATGATATCTGATATAATATATGTATTTATGTTTGATGACACAATGATTAATAATTTTCTATCTGTATAGTTATATTTTAAATATTAAAGAAAACACAGAATAATATTTTTTCATTATAATTTTTTCATCAAAAGCATTTAATAATCAATTCTTAGAAATAAAATTAAATATTTATCATTATATGATAAAAATCGTGCCAATTATTCTCTTTTTTTATGTTTATATTTTGTATTATTTTTTTTTCTATTTTCTTTTTGTTATAATAATTAATGTGCACCGATCACAAGCTTATTTTATCAGTCAAAATTCTTTTTTATATTTTTATCGCTTGACATTACAACTATATACCATATGAAAAATACATGTATATATATATGTGTGTGTATGTGTTAATATGTAATGTATATATGTGTATAAACAGGGTATATAAATTATTACTAAATTTTCGCTATTAAGCAATAATAGAATATTTTGTGACTAACAATTTCTTTCTCAGTTTGTTGGTCCTAGAAATGTATAATTTGACATACACGTATATTGATGTTATTATATATATATATATATATATATATATATATATATATATAATGTGAATATAAATGAATAAAACATTTCTATAATATTTTTTCTAAAAACAATCGATGTACGATGATATACTTCTTTTTTTTCCTTAATTAATGATCTTTGATCATTCAGCATTCATTTGTTTTTTCTTTTTTTTTCTGATTTCCATTATACACATACATTAAGTTCTATGTTCTTAACTGCATGAAAAAAATACCAGTTTAAAGTTCAAAACTAATTTATAATAGTATACAATAAATATTGTCACTGCCATGCGTTTTTAAAAAAAATTCTATTGCCACTATCATGGCAGTGAATGTGGCAGTGATCGATATATTTGATAATATAGAATAGCTTAAATATTAATAAATTAAATACATCATTTTTATATTATCTTATATACGAGATAAAAAAAATAAGACATAGGATTAGAGAGAAAGAGATTAATAACAATAATAATAGTAATTTTAAATTAATTGATCGATTAATTATAATGGAATTCATAAATATTACTGACTATCAATAATGAAAAATAAATGTTCACTAACTAAAGTTCACTAATTAAAGTATAAAAAATAAATCAAACAATAAATATGATCATAAATATCATTAAGATATTAACAAATTCATTTTAAAGAAATTAACAAAATAATATTACAGAAAATTTATTGAACTATTTTTTTTTTCCTTTCTTAGAATCTTAATTTTAATTATTAGTCATTACTAATTCTTGCATCTTGTGCTATTTTCGAATGATGTTCGTTTTATTGCATCCATAATATCCTCTTCACAATTCCTAAATATCTTTGCATTTATTTATCACTCTATGTATGACAATTCTATATATATATATATAAAACGAATCGCATACGATAAACGTGCATATGCACAAGACAGGTACAATTCTTTATGTACTGAACATTTAATACTTCGTTTAAGTTTTGCGTCTTTATATTAGGTTAATCTTTCTCCTTTTTTTTGATAATATAATTTTAAAAAATTATTTTCTAAAAAGATAAGACAATGTACAATCAATAATATGTATACATTTTTTATATGCAAATAAAAAAATATATATTAAACTTCATAGAATCAGAAGAGAACTTCATTTATGAAATATTTAATACTTAAAAGTCATTCGATAAAACATTGCAATTTGGAGAAATATTAAGATTTTATATAGACAAAAACTCGTTCGTATGTGAAGGCAATAGTGTAAATCACAATTATTTGTTCATTTTTTTGTTCAGTTTCTCTACAGCAGAAGAATTTATTGCATATTAAAAAAATTATTGCATATTGACTAAATTATTGTTGCTTCATTATTGCATTTTTTTCAATAATGGTACAAGATTACCAAGTAAAAAATTGCAAATTATATATAAAAAAGATATATTATAGAGAAATGCGAAATGCTATAAAATGCATCATATATCATTCATAAGATACATTAGAGAGAATTATATAACTCTCTATTAACATATTATTAGAATATACGTAACCAGCATTTCCAGTTCATAAAGTTTCTCGGATACTTTTAAATAATAAATTTTTTTATTTTCTTCTTTTTTTTGTACGTGTGTGTAAATTTTGTTAAAAGCGTAGGCATTTAATTGCCATGAACAATATACATATATATTATCACTTTGTTAAGTACCATGTTTGTTGTACAACTAGCAACAACGCTACAAAAAATTTTATTCGGCGCATACGTTGTATTATATTTCGAAATAATTGTATATTTACTGACGCTGAAGTTTGCGAATTTGCTCTTCCAACTCTTTAACGCGTAACTGACTGTTTGCAAGTTGTCTTCGTACCAATCTCAATTCATCAGTTTGACGAACAAATGCTAATCTCAGTTCCGCTTCATTATTAGGAATGTCTACATTCTCTAAAATCTTATTATCATTCAGTGGAGGAGAAATGATATTTTTCTGCAAAACACATTGATTAACATTAGATTCATGAAAATATTAATAAAAATATTATGGAAACATTTTTACCTGTAATACAACATTGCCGAATTTTTGTTGCAGTTGCTGAAATTTAGTACTTTGATTACTAGATGTCTTTTGACTTTTCTCCGACATGTCATGAAATTCGATGGGCCTGTAATCTGGTACAGTTTCGGTAGACAAGAAAGCAAATTTCTTTTTATTATTCAAGTCAGTTGTTGGTGGAAGTTGAGGTGGCTTATATACTCGTGGCTTGTGCGTGGTAATACTACCACCTGTTTATATTTAAATAATAAAATCAAGTAATACAATACGGAGAAAAAATACAAGATAAAATGAAATTCTACAATCTTATTTACCGGTTTTCAAAGAAATTAAAATTGGTGGGTTGTTCATTCCGCTTATCCAATCTCTAGCTGATAAAGCTGGACAAGTACCTACAGTATCGGGATACAAATCTTCTTGGAATTGATCACTCTATAAAGTAAAAATAATTGATAATTATATCGTATCGAATAAATACATTTATTTAATTTAATTTTTCACATTTCTACATACTTTTCGAGGAACTATCATGGATATCGGTTCGCACATTCCTCGAGTCGCATGTAATTTATAAAATCTGAATACTTCGCAAATAGCAGTATTAACGCCTCTTTTTGGCATTACACCTAATCCTCGTTGAGGATTTCCAGAGATGAATTGACTAAGATAATACATCCAAGGTGCTTCGTTTACTATTTCATAATATCGAATATTACCATCACCCTAAAATAAAAAAAAAATATAAAATATCTATTCTATATATACAATTTTGTGACATTATTCTTTTACCTTTCCTGCCAAATATACCATGTTCGTATCGTTATCATAATATGGAAAAACTACTCCACTGGAAGAATCAATTGTTTCGCATGTTAATGGTATATTCAAATCATGTTGACTCCAGATAGCATACTGTCTGTCAGAATGTCGACTGAAGCCTGTCGTAAGAAGACGACCAGAACTACCAAGGAAAACCACTTTACTAGCTTTTGTTCCAGCATGACAGACCCCTTCCTTTAACGAATGTTTTACAGAAATATTCATTCGAATAAATTTTAATTTTAAAATAAAAGTAATCAGTACAGAATAATACGTACAGAGACTACGATACCAGATCTTGGCTCAAAAACCCTTAATTTTTTATCCTTGCATGTTGTCGCCAATAAGCTACCATCACGATTTAATGATATACTATAGATTACGTCAGGATGCCTATCAATTATATTGATGGCCTCTCCTTTATTTATATCCCATACGATAACAAGATGATCAAAGCCAGCACTAAATAGCACATTTTCAGCAACAGGGTGCCATTCTATGTATGCAACACGACGTTTATGTCCTTGCAGCTCCACTAACCACTCAGTGAGATTTCGTGATAATCCACCATCAGGAATATGCCATAATTTTATCTGCATTTAAGATTAGGGGAAAAAAATACTATGAAATAAATGAAATAAACTAAATCATTAAAGCTTATAAAATACTTAAAATTATTGAAAAATAATTTTTTTAAGTAATAATAGAGATTCCTATATTCTATCTTTTGTGTCATTTTTGCTATACATATCGAAGATGATGAAAGTAAGTAGTAAAATATTGCATTCTAATTTTAACAAAACATTCTGTCTTTTAGATAGCAAATGATGGATGCCATATTCAGTCACTCAAAGTAGCAATTTGTCACAGATCATTTGACAAAACATTTTTCATTCGACTTACTTCATTGTAAGTTTAAATCCACGATGAAAATGTAACGAAAAACAATTTTCATCTAAACTTTTACGTAATTTCCAATATCTGATATCATAAAAGTAACAACCCTTTCAATAAATAAATATTGTCTAATATTTTAAATAATGATATATAAAAATAGGAACATGATCGTACAGTGCAATCATCGGAACAGGAAGCGATGATATTATCGTTGAACGGATTCCATTTGATATCCAGAACTGGTCCAGTGTGTCCAGTTACTCTGCTGGCGTTAAAATCTAGTCTACCAGTCTAAAAAAAGAAAAAGAAGAGAGAAAAAATGAAACTTAATCAAATAAACTATTATTATTCAATTTAATAATCTTATTTAATAAATCATTAATTCGCATTCTTATCTCCATTTATTTTTACGTTTTGGAATATCTTTCTTTTTAGTTTTTGTACTAACTTTATTGTATTTGGTATTAACATTAGGTATTTGCGTCAATCTATAATTCATGATTGGCCGTTCACGATTGCTCAGGCAAAATATATTATCAGGTAATGTTAACTCATATGCATGATAAGAATAGCGAATCGATAATTCGATAAGTTAGATAACTCACGCGATCAAGCGGCAAAACCAAGAATGCCCCGCCGCCTGCCACTTCCGTCACAATGGCAAGGAATTTGGGATTCACAGCGCAAAATTGTGAGTCGTGTGCGTTTTTCGTGATTTTGATATTATCATAACATTTTTCTCGTTTAGCAGGTACACCGTAAACATGGCGAAATTTACTGCTTCGAACGCCACGAAACCATGACTGGAAAAATTCAGATAGAATTACCATCGAGGATAAAAAAATATATTATATATTAACTAAACGGATGAAAATCATGATAAACTAGAATTTGAAAGAATATTGTTCTAAATCTAAAGTGTAGATTAATGTTTCTAAAAAGATCCCTACGATTATTTTTATTTATAATTATTTATTGCAATTATTTTATATAAAAATTTTATAAAATGTTCAGTATTTATTTTTATAAATCTATCTTGGAATACAAGAAATTATGATATAGCTCATTTAAATTAAAACATTTTTTAATTGTAAAAAAATCAAAAGACTTTTATTTGCATATATAAATCACATCATCCTATCATCAATTCTCAAGTAAAAGCCGATGATATAACATGCAAAATCACTTTATCACGTTGATAGGTCGATGAACTTAAAATGAGAATAATTATTCTTCGAAACAAAACTTAAAACTAATCTTATGCTTCTTTTTAGGATCAATCTTTGCCAATTTTTAATAAATATTTTATTATTATTATCTTTGCATTTAATAATCTTTGCATTATTATAATCTTTGCATTTATTTAAAATTATTTAAAAATAAGCAATTCATTTTTCATTCAGATGTGTGTGTACGTGTGTGTGTGTGTGTGTGTGCAAGAATTGTTAACATTCTTATTTTTGGAATAAATTTTATCACTTGTATACTGGCAATGAATTTTCCGATGTTATAAAGGGATAGAATATTATTTGAAATTCAAGATAAATAAAAAATATCTATATCAAATATTTTTTAACTACTTTATATAATTTATAAAATTAATCAAGTAATTAATTTCCTAGGATATTATTATTGAATATAATTATATAGAGAAATATTAAAAAAAGAAACTTTAAAATATTTATTTTGAAATAATTTTATTGAAGATATATAATGAATTGAAAAAAATCACTTGTTAATCATTATTACAAGAATCATTATTAACCGTATAGTTCGTCCAATCATTTTTGAGCATGTTCAACATTAAATCAAAATTCATACAATCATCTCTGATCGTTCGAATTCATTTAATATTTTCTGTATATTATTATTTGTAGCAAGGTCAATAACACGAACAGAATATATTTACACATTCCTAAAACTCTCTCCAACTCAGAAACCGTGAAGAAGAAAGTTTTGTGAAATAAAATGGACTGAACAATATTACCAAATTGTTGAACATTTCTATTATTGATACAAAATCATTCGGATCCTTATCAAAATTACTTTAAAAAAATATTCTTTTTTCTTCTAAAAAATGAAAAGAGGGAAGAAATTATAAAAATTCTCATTGTTTTTTTATAGAAACAAAATGAAAAACAATGCAAATTGTTTTATTTTAAATATTAATTGGTAGTTTTCTTAATATTTTGAATTTTTAATTTAAATTGATTTTTAATTTGTTTTAGAATTAACAAAATTTTTTTTTAAAGTAACTAAAAACTGTAAAAAACTTATTATTTCTTTTAAACGAACAATTTTTTCATAATTTATTTAATTTCTTTTTTTGGAGTTTAGAAAAAATCCACTGTTTTTGTTTATGAACAATCAGTAATCTTATCTATTATTTTTCTTTTTAAATCTTTTTTTATTAAATTCTAACTCTCAAAAAATAAATTTTATCTATACTGCAAAAATAATAATATTTTAAAATTTAATTTAATTTGATTTTTTAATTTTTAAATATTTTCATTAGAAATCAAGAAAAATTTCAAAGAAATCATTTATTGTTCATGATTTCGCATTAATGATATAAGTTTCATTTTAACTATATTTTAACGTTCGATTCTCATTTGTATTCGCACAAAATCACTGCGATGTGAAATCTTTGAAGTTAGTCGCGCATGGTGCATATAGTGAGCAACGTAGCGCGGTGAGACAGAGCAAATTATGCGACTTTTTCTTGATAAATAATGAAGAAATATACATCGAATGGATTTATGTTTCGATCCCTGCAAAATTCTAATCGTAAGCTTCATTTAATGCAAGCGTAATTAACGGTAACATCTTTACGTTACTTTATCTTACATTACTTTTGTACATGTTACACACAATCATGCTTTAATCAAGAATAATAAAATAATGTTCTAATGATCTTATTATAAATTTAAAAAAAGTAATGAAAACTATATTTTTTATTATTTGATATATCATAATCATATTCAAAGATAATAAAAGATTGATCTGATAATTTCTTCGTGAATTTAAAAAAAACTGATAATTCGTTTACTTCATGATAACATTTTTAATAATAACATTTTGGATGAAGGACAATAAAAAAACATTCATATAATCTTTTTGTAAGTTTAAAAGATAATCGAAAGCTACGTCTTTATATCATTTTTCATTATTTTATAATATTTATTTCTTTATAAGATATAAAAAATATTCAGATAATTTTTTAATAGATTTATGGATTTGTTGAAAGCATAATCAATCAGCTTTTGATTATTTATCACATACATTTTTCAACTTTTATGATTCATTATTTGATATTTTTTGTATAAGTTTATTAGAGAATACATTTTATCTTTTGCACTGTTTATTGAATGAGGCATTTGAAATTCTTGTATTGATGATCATCAAAGTTTCTTAGAATCTAATAGAAACGTGAATATGTTTATTAACAGAAGATTATGAAATGATTAAGATAAATTTCTAATGTTCAAAATAAATTTTAATAAAATCCTTTTTTATTATCATATAATTTAATAATAAAAATTTAATAAATTAATATTAATCTTTAAATTAAAACTTAATTTAACTAGGATTATTAATAGAAGTTTCATTATAAATTATTTGCTTTTAAAATTGCTTTAAAAATGCTTTTAAAATAAATTCTAAATATTATTTTTATTAATCCACTTCTTTTTAACAAAAAAAAGATTAACTTAAGAAATAAATGAAATAATACTTTTATTGATTATATTAATGATATAAAAATACAAAAGAATGTAAATGAATTTAGAAATATGTGATTACTGCATTTTTATTTATAATTACTGTATTTTTGAAAAAAAAAAGAAAATGATTCCAGCTATATAAAATCATCTTTATAATTGGAAATTGTTTGTTTTAACTTTGTTGCGACAATATAATTTTATAGTATTATTCTTTCGTTTACTAAGAGTAATCAGTCATTCAACTGAATCGATCGTGTTTCACGAGTAATAATCGCGTGGCATGCTAACAGCAATTAAGGTCATAGAAGCATTATGCACGCGAGCGATATTAATCGCCTTTGTCTAGTCACAATGTTATCAAAATGTTATAATTCTTCTGAAATATAGAAAAATACAATTAAGCGCAAAATTATCAAATGAAAAATAAAAAATACATATCGTATACATATATTATTATCTTACGCCTGAGCATGCAAATAATTAATTAAATATTTTTTATATAAAAAATTGAATAAAATTGAAAAGAAATAAATAAATTTAAAATATTGAACATGAATAAGTACATGCATAGTGCATTGTGCAAAAAAAAAAAAGAATATTTCGATTCATTGTACCATAACCTTTCTTTTGTATCAGATTCGTTCAAAATAAAAATAAACTATATTCTTCATTCATTACAATCAGCAAATAAAAGCTTATAAATTTCGTGTATATTAAAAAAATATGTTTTCAGTAATTGAAGATTTGAAATTTCAAATATTATTGAAAATTCGTAGCACAATTCTAAAATAACAATTGAACAATTGAAATTGTACGTATCGATAGTACGTATCGATAGTACGTATCAACTAAATAATCGAAGTACATTAATTAAATGATATCGATATTAAATAATACTTAAATAATAATTAAAGATATCGAAAATAGTTCAAATTTCGATATTTAAATCAAAATAGATAATTTATTAATAATCGAATTTTATTAAAATCTTTGAATTTCATTTTTATTAGATTAATTTATTAAAATATAATAAATAATAATAAATATTTTTCAAAAAGAAAATTTCATAAGAAAAATTACAACATTAATAAACATCAGATTAGATGACACAAAACTTGTACTAATTTTTTTATTGATTTTTATCTAGAAAGATACCAAATTGATATATTAAATTTTTGCGTTCTAGATTCATCTCTCGATATCGACAATAATAAGAATCTTAGATAAACATGTTCCAATATAACTGATATTATACAAATTTAACATATCTAACATTATCGTTATTATGTATCGTTATTATACTATATTCAGAGAAATTAATCGATTATAATTATAATTTTTGTGATTATCAAAATGTATCATATTTCTAATGAATTTCTTTTGCGAACCCTTTCGAATTTCAAATAAAATTCGATAAAAACATTAGGAAATTAAAAAATTAAATAAAATTATTATTATTAAATAAAATTATAATTAAATAAAATGTTAAAATCTATTAAAAAACTAAAATTTATTTATTTAAAAATATTAAAATTTATTTATTCCTTTGAAATACAAAATTTGATATTTAAATTTATGTAAGATTAGAATTTTAACATTAGAAAATGAAGAAAATTACTAAAATGATTAGAACATTGAATTGTATCAAGAAATATCAAGAAATTAGGAAATATTGGTACAAAAATTAAAACTTAATCACTTAAGTAAAAATATTTTAAAGATATTTTAAAGATATATTTAAAATCATTCAAAATTATTCTTAAAAAATGACATTCTATCCGTAAATGAAAGAGAGTCACATATCTCCAATTATTGATATCACGATACATAACATTAAATTATCAAAGAACACTCGTATTCATTAAGAGAAAAAGAAAAGAAAAAAATTAATTGTGAAACATCAAAAGCACTCACCTGTTTATCCTTGGTCATTTTTGTTATTAATCGAGCTTAGAGAACCGATACACGTGCGCAGTGTGACGATGGTCGTCGATAGTGCACAACAGGAACGTAGTAATTGAATAAACCAGGACCCATGCATGTGAAGAAAGAGAAGATATTCAACTACTTCAAAACTCGCGCTCGTGATCAAACCGCTGCGCATGCAGCGGCAAGCTTTTTTCCGCTTTACTGGAAGAAACAAAGAAAAAACACGGGGCCTATCTAATTACGAAATTATTTGAATAAAACACGCGAAATATCAATTCATATATTTATATTGATTTATTCATTTTTTTTTTAATTTAATTTTGTCACAAAATGAAAATATTCATTTAAGAATATAATGAAGCATTATAAAAAAAAAATTTTGCAAATTAATTTACTGTAAAAACATTCATAAAATAAACATCGATTACTGCATCAGAAAATAATTTCATCATAGAAATAACTGTTTTTTCTGTTTGCGTCACACTTCAAAATCAATGTTCAGTCTCTGAAATGAGAAAAATGAACTAAGGCATATTGTCAATAAGGTTTTATGCTTTTCGATAAAGCTACCTAGTTGATACAAAAATAACGATCTTTTTCAAGCCTCAATTACGCTATAGCACTTAAAAAAAGAGTTTCTAAAAACAACACTTGTTCCAATTTCTAGAATTCTACAAAAAATTCAATATAATATGTCAGTAAATAATTAAAAAATATATATCATAAATAATGAATTAAAAAAAAAAAGTTTAATTAATTTTTTTATCATGATATTTTGAAATATTTTTAATGTTCATATCATTTGATTAGGAATTAAAAATATGTCAAATTTAAAAAAATATGCATAAAATAAATTTATCTGCTTATTAACAAATAACCTTTATAATCTAAGTTAGAAATAAAAAGAAATGAAAAAAAGAAGATATTGAGTTAAAATAATTATAAAAATTATATAATTACAACAATTACACAATAATTACAATAAGTCAATCTAAGATTTAAAAAAAATATTATAATTGAATATGATAATTGAAATGAAAATAAATATTATAAACAATTATATAAAAAAAAATAAATAATAAAATTAATAAAAAATATGCTTTTAATATATACGCTTTTAATAAAAATAGCACAAAATTATTTATTATTCGATAATAATATAAATATGCACTTTATAATGAAAGATCTTTAAATTTATTCAAATTATAATATTTTACTATTTTGAAACAAAAAAAATTACCGTTATTTATATACTAACCTAATACTTGAGTGGTCATAGCAACAACGTATTTTTTCTTGTCTGTCTCGAGAAGAAAGAAGTGATAATAGAAAAAAAGAAAAAAAAGATACATATTTGTAAGATTATTCAATTAATATTTTTGCAATTACGATTTTTAAATAAGTTTGATAAGCAATCACAATTTGTTAATCGATAATATTCGGTAAATTCAATTAATCGTTCTTCTTTTTTTATCATCATATCATCGCAATATTGCTAATATGAGTAGCGTTATAACTTTTGGTGTCCAATTTAAGAGAAGAAAAAAAAAAAGAATCGGCATCTTCCATCATATAATTTTTACTCGCTCACATATTTTTAATTGTATTGAAAAGAATGCGTACGTATGTAGATGAAAACAAAATCACACGCATTGCAAAAATCAGAAAGCTATAGTTCTTTTTAATTATATTTTTTTCTTATCGTATATGCAATATATATTTTGTTTTTTGTCCCTTTATTTGTTTATGCATTGTTGTGATCCCATTATTTTTTGTAAGAAAAAGTACTTAAAATTTCATCCAAAGTATCTTCAATCAATTTAAAATTATGACAAAATTAAAATTAATGGATCTCTAAATTAAAAAAATGTATTTAAATTTTCACAATTTACTTAATCGTAGAAAAGAAAAAACACTTGTCAATTCGACTGCGCAGTCACGCGATGTAGATTTATTAAGACAGGCCCCGGCATGAAAGAAGTGGCGCGTATATTACCTGCAATCGTAGCAGAGTTTCCAGACGTACGCGTTAGATCGCGAAAGTCGTCGAACTAGCACTGACTTCTGGCTACGGCTTCATAGCGATTGCCAGCTGAATATATCACGTGGTTTGTCGGAGCATATTTAATGCAGCGACGTAATGTTTCGTGTGAACGCGTATCTTACCATGCTTTGTCACTAATTCATTGTCATTGTTTACGATATAATAAACTAAAATATTTTGTGCTAGTGTAATGCGTGAACAATTTGGATTGAGAGAAAAAATAGATAGATAAATAAATAAATAAATAGATAGATAGATAAATATATAAATAGATAGAAAGATAGATAGAGAGATAGATAAATAGATAGATAGATAGATAGATAGATAGATAGATAGATAGATAGATAGATAGATAGATAGAGGGAGAAAAAGAGAGAGACAGAGAGAGAGAGAGAGAGAGAGAGAGAGAGAGAGAGAGATGTAAAATCGCAAACTTAACAACAATTAAGAATTCATGCGTTCAACATGCAATTAGAGTGCTGATGTATCAAATATAGAAAAAGAATCAAATATAAACGTTAATGATTCGATGCATGTTAATGGAATGCAATAAAATTATAAATGAATTGAAAGTATAAATTAATATAGATAAGTAAGATTAAATGGAAAATGGTTGATGATTGTAGAGTTTTGATTGCTCATAATAAATGCTTTTAGATATAATATCGAATAAAATAAAATAAAAAATAGAATTCGATAATTTCAATTAAAAATTTTAATTAAATAAAATATAAAAATGAAGTAAAACTCGATAAATGAATCGAGCAATCGAATGGTTTAAGTAATCAAATATCGATTCGATTCGATATTAGTCTTTGTTTCGAGCATTCATATTCTATTCTATTTATTTTTTTCGCAAAACTAAAAAATATTTAAGTTTATTATGATCTATTTAATCTTTTTTAATTTACTTTAAATTAATAGATAAATTATAAATGAATAGCTTCCTTAAAAAATAAAACTAGCTTATCCCCTCTTATCCTCTTATTATTGTGAACATTAATCAATAGTAATTTCCTTAAATCAAGTCAAACGATAAAATAGAACATTTTAAATGCTTCTTGATTTATAAACAAAGATTAATGACATACTTTATGAATTTTGTAATCAATAATTAATACTCATTAATATTTGTAAATCGAATCAATACATTGATATTGATAATAAATTTCACTTAATTATGCGTAATGAATTTTATAATTTAAAACACATTTTAATCAATATATTTTCTTCATAATATTAATATAATATATTAATATAAAACCAATTATGAAAATTAAATTATGCAGCTCAAACAAAGACATAACAATTGCATTCAAATCCACGAACATATATTGATTTAAATTTATAAACACAAGAAGAAAAACTTTTGACACAAAAATCTTACTTTTCCGTTAGGTTTGTAGCACGCTCTGACGTCTACCATATTGTTCAACAAAGTATTAGTATCATCCGCGCCGTCCAGACCCAATTTCTCCACCAATTCCTCCCTCGTGCGTATCATTTCCCAATTCGCAATATTATATCCCATAGAAGCTTTCGAATCGTTTCGAATTATATTCACCTCCAACACGAATCTCCAGCAATAACTTTAATACTTCTTCAGTTATACTTTGATAGATATGTATTTATCGACGTATTCTTCAATATTTTCCAAGTTTACTATTACAAGTTCTCTATGTATCTATCTAAATGTCAAACAAAAAGTACATTTACACAACGCGATGGACAATTATAAACCACGTGCGAATTTTTCCATCATACACAAATTTCATAATCCACTCACTAAACTCGGTCGCACATGCACACGACGTATCGATTTGACGTGCGCGCAACATGTAAACATGAAAGCACACCACTCAAGTGCTCCGTTTTGTAATAGCACAAATTGAACAAATATCTTGTATTTATTAAACTACATTCATTTTATACTATCATCGATCACATGTTACTCGCATGTATACAAATTGTTTTATAAGCATCGTCGAATAATATTAGCTCGTGAAGAAAGCGCAACTTTTTATTCACTAAGAGCGCGCCTCAATGTGTATCTCTTGCCTTCTGAATCTCAAAAGAAGGGGAACAACGAATGTCTATAGGCAAAAAGTCTAGTATCGATATTAATATTTATTTCTGAATTGATAAGAAAAAAAAAATGAATTAATAAAAAGATTGAAAGTATATCATTTGATTTGAAATTTAATATGTATATTTTTCGAATGTCTTAAAAAGATTTTAATAATTTCTTTTATATATATATACTTGTGAATTACCGGTTGTCAACACTGTAATGATTGTATGATTAAATATTTATGGATTTATATTATGGATATATATCATAAAAAATAAATTTTCTTTACAGAAAAAAAGAGAAAATATATCGAAACAATTTTAAAATTCGCGGTCAATGTACATGATTATGTAGAAATGCAATCGGTTTAATCTAATATAATACTCGGGCATTACTCACCATTTCATCAGTATAACACTGATTTACATATCGATTTTAAAGCATATATTACGAGGCTATAAGCACGCCGTGATGGAAGGCAGTTCGCTCGAGAGACGGTATATAAAATAATTAAACCGTCATTGGATTTAATTAAATTGAAGAAATTAATTAAATTAAAATTACATATAAACAAATATATATTATGTATTAAATATATAAAATCAAATATTTTACAAATTAAAAAGTTATAGATTTTATATACATATATCAATTTTATATACATATTTAAATCAACATATTTATAAAGAAAATAACATACATTAATATTCTTCAGATATTTCTTAAAAAAAAAAGTGATTCAAGAAAAAAAAGGATTATAAACTATATTAAAAATTTTTTAAAACTGCTTTAAAGTGATGCACTGTTGTAATTATTTTATACATCTAGAAGTGATAGTTTGGCGTCGCTACTGTTATTGACATAAATGATAAGTACTTTGAACATAATGAATGTCTGAACTATATAGGTTATAAAGTATTAAAATGTTTAATTAATATTTATTTAAAAGTGATTTATAATATATTTTAACAGTATTTAAAAATGGGTTCCGATCATATGCATAGACGATGGAGTAATTTACGAAAAGTACTAGAAAGATCGGGTCCTTTTTGTAGACCAGATTTTGAACCATCGACAGAAACTTTACAATTTTTATTAGATAATTGTAAGATTCTCGTTGTTGGAGCTGGTGGTTTAGGATGTGAATTACTTAAAAATTTAGCATTAATGGGATTTAGACAAATTCATGTAATTGACATGGACACCATTGAATTATCTAACCTTAATCGGTACGAAAATATGCGATAATTTACCAAAATATTTCTTATTAAGTTTTGTTAAGATATTTTTTAAAAAAAAATATGAAAAATTTTACCAAAAAAAATTGCAGGCAATTTCTTTTCCACCATAAAGATATTGGTTCATCAAAGGCAGAAGTAGCTGCAAAATTTATTAATAATAGAATTCCAGGCTGTAATGTTATATCTCATTGTTGCAAAATACAAGATAAAGATGAAGAATTTTATAGACAGTTTCACATAGTAATTTGTGGTTTAGATTCAATAGTTGCAAGAAGATGGATTAATGGCATGTTATTATCATTGTTAGTTTATGAAAATGGAGAATTAGATCGATCAAGCATAATACCAATGATTGATGGAGGTACAGAAGGTTTTAAAGGAAATGCAAGAGTAATACTACCTGGTTTGACTGCTTGTATTGAATGTACTTTAGATTTATATCCTCCTCAGGTAAATTTTCCCAGTATGTTTTTTTAATTGATATAATATAGTTTTTCTTTCTTGAATTATCATTATATTGGAATATAGGTCACATATCCATTATGTACAATAGCAAATACTCCCCGTCTACCAGAACATTGTATAGAATATGTAAAAATAATTCAATGGCCAAAAGAAAATCCATTTGATTGTGCAATAGATGGTGATGATCCTCAACATATAAACTGGATTTATGAAAAATCTAATGAAAGAGCAGCACAATTTGGAATACAAGGCTTAACATATAGATTAGTGCAAGGAGTAGTAAAAAATATTATACCTGCTGTAGCATCTACTAATGCTGTTATTGCTGCAACATGTGCTACAGAGGCATTTAAACTTGCTAGCAGTTGCAGTGCTTCATTAAATAATTATATGGTATTGTTATTTTGATTTATTATAATTGTAAAAATAAAACATAATATGCAAATAATTTCTTTTTGTGAAGGTACTCAATAATATAGATGGAATTTATACTTATACTTATGAAGCTGAAAAAAAAGAAGACTGTGTTGCATGTAGCCAAGTTCCAAAAGAAATCGAAATTAATAATCCTAAATTTAAATTAAAAGATTTGATAGAACTTTTATGTGAGAGACCTGACTTGCAAATGAAAAATCCAGGTCTGACAACATACATTGATGGAAAAAATAAAACATTGTATATGCAAACTGTAGCAAGTATCGAGGAAAGAACTCGTGAAAATTTAACGAAAACGCTAATAGAACTGGGACTTAGAAATGACAGTGAGATAAATGTTGCTGATATTACTACTCCTAATACAATTGTGTTAAAATTGAAATTTTTGTATTGTAATATAGATATATGATAATCACATAGAAAAATTCATTTTTTTTTCATAAATTTATGATTATAAATCATATATATTTACAGTACTTATATTGCTTTTTTTGTCAATTTAAAAAAATAATGTTGAGATAAAAAAATTCATTAACATTATTCTTCTCAAAATAATAAAAATAAAAATTTCTTCAATCTATCATTCTTTCATGAATCTATAAATATAATGGATGATGTTATTTTGAACGTTACTTTTAATATATTGATTCTAATTTCATTTAATTAATTGGTATTGCTATTCTTTTATAGTACTAATCTTTTTTTGACTATTCTTATATATAACAGAAGCAAATATTAAAATTATATTAGTTTATACGACATACCTGTTATATTAACAATAAAGACACAGCTGCAAATATGATTTTATATTTCTGATGTTTTGCTTTTCATTTCTTCACATCAGAGATTATATATTATAGAAAAATTAGTAAGATATATTATTCATAAAATTCTATCTTTTTTGATCATTAATTTTTAGTCAATAAATTTTGTAGATTTTTTAGAAATAGACAATATCTTACAGATGTATTACTATTTTGTATGATTATTTTGAAAGAGAAAAAAGGAGCAATATAATGATTCTCGAAATATGCACGTGTCAAAATACTTGTTAGCTTGTCATTAATATTTTTTAATAACAATTTCTCTTTCATACCACCATATTAAATTTTAAGTATGAAATTTGTACACAGTCCTTTTTTGCCTTATATAAACATATGTATCATATATTGATAAATTATTTGTAATGAATTTTTTTTATATTTATTTCAATTAATGTAATGTTTTATTAAAAATTTTATTAAAAAGAAAATACCATCTAAATAAATACAATCTTTCTATATTTGATACTATCTATATTTATAATAAAAATATTAATAAATATTTTTTAGTACATATTTATTGTATTTTTATTATATAAATATAAATAATATAAAATATAAAAAGATAGTTTAATTAGAGCAAATGAAGGACAGTGCACAATAATCTAAGACATCTTTTGTTTTACAAGCACACTCGGTAACATTCGACATATGCACAACTTGAGTAGAAAAAATATCTAGAACAAATACATTATCTATCTTCCTTATATAAAACTATCATTACATTGTATCAATATTTCATAATTTCCGCCTTTTTATCTCGATAAGACCAAAAATCTTTTGCTCTTAGATAATCCTTTTTCATTCACTTGAATGTGAATAACATAAAATGCTCCTATGATCATTTGAGTAATATTTACTCTCAATATTATTTTACTTCAGTAAAATTGCATAAAGTCAAAATGAATAAGAATAAAAAATTTTTTGACGGTTGGGAAATTCTTGCAACGAAACACTTCGAAGTTCATTGGCATTTCATTGTTTATACGGAATTCCAATATGGACATTCTAATTCCAATTGTACAATTAGAAATCAGATTTTTTTTATGATATTGGTTATTCATTCACTAGACACAAGATGCACAAAATCACATAGTGTAAAACTAGCATCAGGGTCAAAGTGAATTATCACGTTCGGCAGTGCATTCAGAAACTGTAGAACGTATTAATATCTGTTAAAATAGTTTCGTTAGCATAATTAAGTAGACATTCAGCATGAAATAATTTTGTAAAAACATTTACAAAATCAAAATCATATTTTATTGGTTTCTTTTACGAAACACAGTATGAATGCACGTGCGATTCACTTTCTGGCTCAGTCGAATTAAGTTGCACAAGTCATTATATTTCGACCATTATTTGCAAAATAGATTTCATGTGCTTGAAATGTAATACATTAGCTGCAAAATGACTTATGAATAATTATTGTTTAGTGTATAATAATACCATGGTCCATGAAAAAGATACTCCAGTATAAAAACATAAGTGTCAATAAGTGGTGGCATAATAAGTGTCGTAAAGTTCGATTCATTCAGGGCAGAACTCGACACTTTTTTTAAACTAATATAGATACGGACACTTCCTGAATTAAGAAATGTAAATATAGTTATGTAATTAAACAAACAATAATATGGGTATAGTAAATATATAATGATATAAAGAATCACAATTTATCAATGGCTTTCCAATCAAAGGAAAAATGTTTAAGGTACAGTGACGCTGAAAAGTGTCTAATTTCTGCTCTGAAGCTGCTCAACCAAGAATAACGTAAAGTACACGATGTTAATACGTTATAAAGAACGTTAAAATGGTTGTGTTAGGCCTTAGCATCAACTTCCATTGTCACTTCACCTGCAGCTTTCTCGGCCTTCTTTCTCATCCTTTTTGTAGTTCTCGGATGAACTGAGGTATACAAAAGTGTCTATGATCAAAATGGTTAGTTAATAAAAAAATTCATAAAAAAAGAAACAATTAAAAAAAAGATAATATTCGATTTATACCTTCAATTCAGGATCTTTGACAATATATTCTGATTGATAAATATCAAGATCTAAAGGAATTCCGGTAATTTTATGTTGTCGATTGTGCATTAATAGTACTGTAAATTTAAATTGTGCAGCAAATTCATTTGGTTTTTCATATAGTACCTAGAATATGAATTATAATATAATAATGAATTATAATAAAATCTTATGATAAAGCATGAAAATTATATATAATTAATAGAAACTCACTTGGAATGGTTCAATCAACCTATGATTTACGCATTCCACAACTGCCATTTTTGCTTTCTTCTCATCTTCAAAAGTACGTAGATTAAATGGCATAAGACCATGTTTATGAGTGACTTCAGAGTAAAACATACGTGATGCTTTTAATTTCAATTGATATGTTTCCTCTGTTTTTTTAAATATAGTAACTCGAGTGTCTTGTTCTCGACCTACTCCTTCGCCAGTACTAACCAGCACATCCATGGCATATACCTGAATCCATATGGATTTTTTCTTTGTTTTATTTGATTACATATTATTATTATATATAATATTAATTTAATTATACCTCATATGCTTCAAGAGTATATTTTTCATGTTCTTTTTTTTGTGCATCATTTGGATTTTGAATGATAGTTTTTTCTCCATCTATTTTAAATTGTTTCAATTGATGGCTTAACATTCCTTCAATTGGTTTACATTTGTATACATCACAAATCTTTTCTACTGTCTCTGTTATTGTATAAGTCTATAAATAGAAGACAAAATTACATAAAGGTTTTTTCTTAAAAATTAAACATTTTATAAATATAAAATATGTACATAACGTACCTCTGTACCTGGCTGTAAAAGCCTAAGTGCAGCTTGTGATGCAAAATGTGCAGCTAACACTACATCTGCTTTTCTACCAGTAACTTTTTTTGTTGGTGAAGAACCTATAACAATAGTATGTGCTACAACTGCTATAAAGCCATCAACATGTGCTCCAAGATCTCTAAAAATACAAGTTATTATTTAAAAATTAGAATTTTTAAATAAACATTATATTTATATTTATATTACATTATATTTATATTATATTTATATATCATAAACTTACACTTTTACCATATCTTCATCTTTAAGAATAAGATCTGGTTCGCTTGCAATTGGTGAAAAATGACATATGCAATTATTAACAGATATGCATGTAGGAAAAGCAATTCCTTTCTTCAATTCTTTTTCTTTCTTAAAAACTTTACTAGTTTCATCCAATATTAATTTATCTCCAAACTCACAAATTTCTCTTACAGATGCTCCAGCAACACATTTATCTAAAACTTGTTTTAATACCCCTAAAATTATAAAATGATAAAAATTTATTATTAAACTATTAAAATTATTAAATTTTTATAATTTATAATTTATAATTACTAATTAATATTTTAAGCATTATATACAATGGAATATTTTAAATATTATTATAATGAAAATAAGATACACATATATATAATATTAAATGTATTGTATTAAATGTATATAATATTAAAAACAAATTTAATACTTTGCAAAATGTTAAAAGATATCAAAATTTTCTTCATAATAAAATACTACAAAAAATTCAAAAAATCTTTAATATATTTTATTTTTTTTATATATAATTTTCATTTTTATTTTTTACGAATTAAAAAAAATACTAATTTTTATCGTAAATATATTCGTATTTTGTTTCGACAAAAAGTTATAGTTACCAATTTGTTTCGTAAAATATTCATTTTTAATTTTTTTCCACTTTTATTTTTCAAGAAAAATACAAAAAAATTAAGAATCGATGACCTATTTATATGTAAAATTTGAAACAAACCCATTTCAGTTAATTTTATGGACATTTTAAATATAGGTTTTAGTCAACATATAAAAATATAATTAGATATATTATTCAAACAATAATAAAAAATAAAACAAAAATGCTCATATAAAAATATTCAATATAAAGGTTTTCATTGAATAATAAAGTCTATTCTTTTTATGGAAATGGAAACACATTGATATAGAAATACAAGCGAATTATGGTTCCTAATAAGATTGTTACGTTGCAATAATGATATAAAATAAGCATTTTTTGATATTTTATAATAAAAATATAGTAATTTCTTGTAGATCAATCTTTAAGAAAGTATAAAATATTCAATGCATCCATAAAATATTAAAATGTAATAGTCAATGCTATCTATCCCACATGGTAAGAAAGCCCGGCATTAGCGCGCCACATTCCATATGGCTAGGCAGAAAATATGACATTAAGGAGCCTGTGCATGAATCAGGCAATTTCACTTTTGTTTGACAGGCTTCATTAGTGAACATTAAGTCGTTTTCTTACGATTTACGATGTCACCGGCCATTTTATACTTGGTGACAACGATGTCTTCGGCGATGGTCCTTTCTGTCTCCTCTTTATCCGCCATGTCTTCAGCACACTATGTTACGATCACGTGACTTAGAGCCTCTTTGCAGTTGCTTCCTGTAACAACGCTACTCACTCTTAAGTTAACCATGTGTTCCGAAATTTTCTATGAATGATCTCTATTGGTTTCTTTTAATTAAAAATTGCAAAAAATACCATCTTAATTATATATTAATTATATTATACTTTTAATAATAATTATATTTTTAATAACTTTTATTTTTATGATTATGAATATTTTTTTTACATTAATATATAAATTTTAAATAATACAATATTATTTTATATTCATATTTCTGTATAAATTTATAATTAATAATATTAAAAAATTCAAAAAATTTGATTAATATTTTTGGTAAAAGAATATAATAATAAAAATGAATAAATATTTTTAATCATTACTGTAACAATTTTAAATTATTTGTATATTTCATTTATATAGAATATTTACATAAATGCATAAACTTTCTATCTGAATTTGTAATATTTAATGTTGGTTGACTTGCATCTTTCTAAAACATGTTTCATGCCTTATGGATCCTGAGGTTGGTCGTGTGGTCTATTGGAACGCGGATTTGATTTGCATTACTTTAAATTCGAGTCGTAACCATGTCTTCAGGTAAACATTTCTATCAAATAAAATTAAACTATTAATACTTCGATTATTTGAGAATATTTTCGATATGAAAAATTATAATATTATTCTACTTTTATTATTTTTTTACGACATAACCAAACTTTTTACAAAACGCAGCATGCTTTCAATATTGCATTCTTATATATTGAAAATTTTTTTAAAAAATGTTAGCTTTTATCTACGTTTATTTTTATCAGGTAAAAAAGGAAAAAAGAAGAAGTGTAAAACTGTTGATTTAATGTCATTTTTGGCTGATGGGGGTGGAACACCCACTGTGCCAGTAAAACCATTCAGCAGTTGGATTGATGAAATGGAAGAAGAACATGGTATAAAAAATTTACATATTCTTCTGATTTTTTACATATTTATTTTTAAAATTTTATATACATATATATATAATGTATACATATATGTATACATTTATGTATATACATATATGCATATACATATATATTAATTAATTTATTTTATAAATATATATTTATATACTACTTAATTTAAAATTTTTATTGAATATAATTTAAAATAAATATCTAAAATATATCAATTATTATTATTTACAGAAGGGTTTTCATCAAGAAGTAGCAAAGAGCCAGTAGTTTTACCCACTGCTCCAAGAGCTGCAAGAGGTCCTCGTGTTGCAGATGAGGATATTCCTACTAATCCACCTTATGTAGCATATCTTTCAAATCTACCATATGAAGTGGATGAAACATATTTAACAGAATTTTTTGCAAATATGAAGGTTAGTATCTTAACAATTTTTTTTTATTAAATATTAATAAACCATTGACTTTATGCTAGTTTATGCTAACTTGAATTATCACTTTCTTTAGATTTCTAATATACGTTTGCCAAAAGATTCTAATAAATTGAAAGGATATGGATATGTTGAATTTGAAGATCGTCAAAGTTTGATTGATGCTCTTTGTTTATCTAATACAGTAAGTTTAAAAACTTATATTTGTAACATGAAACATTTTACATCAAAATAACCACTTATCAATTATTGTACAATATTGCTTAGCCTATGAAGACAAGAAGAGTACGAATTGATGTTTCAAATAGTGTTAATGATGATCGTCGTGGAGGTCGAATGAGCCGTGATAATCGTAGAGATACTTATGATGATCCTGAACGTACATCTGGAGACTGGAGAAGTGGTCCACGAGATGAAAATTTGACTTCAGAAGGAGATTCATATCGAAGTCGATATGATAATAGAGATAGAAGAGATGAAAGTATGTTTATATTATATTAATTCTTGCATGTATTTATAATTCATTTAGATAGAAAAACTAAAATTAATGTATTTTATCTAGGTTCTGATTATGATAATAAACCTGGTGCATGGCGTGAAAGTAGTGACAGAGGAAGACCAACATTCAAAGATAGAGGTGGCTTTAGAGATGAAGATAGGGATAGAGATTGGCCACGTTATGATAGAGATAGTAGAGATCGAGATGGTGGAGATAGAGGAAGTAGTTTTGGTCCGCGTCGTAATTATGGAGATTCTGATTGGGATCGTGATGGTCAACGTAGACAAGGAAAGCCTCCTACAGAAAATAAACGTAGGTATTACTTATGATTATATTCAATAAAATATATAAAAAATTTCTTTCAATTATTATAGCTGAACCAAGGACTAGGCCGAAATTACAACTTCAGCCTCGTACAAAACCTATTGATCCTATTATTGTAAAAGAAGAACAACAATCTGCAGCTCAAACTGCTGCTATACCTGCTTCATCAACAAATATATTTGGTGCTGCAAAACCTGTAGATACCACTGCCAGAGAAAGAGAAATAGAAGAACGTCTTGCAAAATCGTATGCTGAATCAAAATCCAAAGAAGACGGGTATAAGAAACATAAAAATTGTTTATATTTTTAAATTATTAATTTTAAAATATTTAATAATTATTTTTCTTGTAGAGATTCAGAAAAACGTGGTTCTAGAGAAGGTACTTGGGGTAAACGTAATGGAGTAAGTATGTCAATAATTAAAATTTTATGATATATATCGTATTATTTCATTTATTATATATCATTCTCATTAGGAGGGTCGCGATGAAAGAGAAAGAGGTCGACAAACTTGGCGATCGGAAGACGACAGAAGTCGACGAAATGAAAGATCGGCACCACGAAATCATCCTATTCATTCTGGTAAATATGATTTAATATAATTATAAATAAATAAATCCAAAATAATTTATATCATATTACTTAATATCACTTAAGATTTTTTAAATATTTAGATCAATATGGAGATTCTAAAGGTCAGCCTTCTTCCCGTGGTGGACGACCATCTTCAAGAGGTCCTCCACGATCAAATGATATTCGTGGTGGAGATAGGTAATAATCAAATAGAAATACTATTTAAAAATAAATTCATGTTATCGGATTAAATTGCATTATATTTACAGAGACCGAAGAGAAAAAGACGATATTAGTAGGATGCCAAAGGCAAAGGATGAGCAAGCTCCAGTAAGTAGAAAAATCTTTTTAAATAATTTTAGTAAATAATTGTAAATGTTAATTTTAATAAATAATTATAAATCACTTTTTATTTCAGAATTTTGTAGCTTCCAATAAATATTCTATGCTACCTGATGATGTGGATCCTGACAATATTGATGATTAGTCCTAATCATTATATATCATCCATTAAATTGTGCCACATGCATCATAATTAGTCTATATATGCATATTATTAATTTGTTTTACCTCTACTAAATACTTATCGAATTGATTCACGAATCAAACTCTAAGCTCTTGGTATTATTTTACAGGAATTATTGTTGATTTATATTTAATCTATTTTATTACTCGTAATATAATTATCTATCTACATATGTATTTACTTTATATTTCAATATCAATGTTCAGCATCATTAAATCGATGTGAAAATTCGGATAACTTTAACGAATTATATTGATTTCTTTAATATTTAATTTTGAAGATAATTACATCTGTAAGACTTAGGAATTGGGACTTTATACATCATATTTTATTCACTGTACAGTTATTGTACAATATGTAACTCATTTACATGTAAAATAATAATGCAAATTTAGGAGGAAAACAATTAAATTAAAATAATAAGTGTAATGGGAATTTATTGATGTATTACATTCTATTGCCTGAAATTCAAATGAAATTGTTAATATATTATATAATTATAAAAAAAAATGATGATAACATAAATATCAGAAAATTGATATCATAAGCACAATAAACTATAAGACGACAGTACGAAAATCAATATGCATGTTAATAATCATTGTATCATGATAATAAGGAATCATATGTGATTGATCAATCGAAATTTTGTCACAATTATTTTATTAATAATATGTTTTTAAATATGTTTTATATATTAAAAATTATATATTTACAATCTCTTTGAGGTATATACATAATGACTTTGAGTTTATTGTTGTTGTGTCGTTTGTGCTAATTGACGTAATTGTTTCAATACAGTTTCTAAAAGCTTTTTTTTATCTCGTTCACTTTTCTTTAATACAGAAAATACTGTTTTTTTATCGGATTCTTTTAATCTGTAAGTATAATATTTTTAAGATGTAAATAATGACAATAGTGCATTATTTTACAACATAAAAAAATATGATACATACTTCTCTAACAAAAGTACAGCCATATTTGGAGTTACTAAATGATATTTACTTGATTCATGGCCATAGTCATGAAAATAAGTAGGCCAGTCCCAACTCATAAATAAGTCCAGTAATTGTCTTAACTGTGCAAAATGTTGGAGTAAGATACCTTCGGGTAAACCAGAAACAGGTTCCGAGGCAGCAAATTCTAAAAATTAAAAAATTTTTTTAGAATAGTATATTCGAATCAATTCAATATCGCCACAAAATATTTTGTAATCATATGTTGTACGTTTTATTTAAGAATAAAAAAAAAAATACATACGCTCACATTGTATTGTATCTAAATTGACTTGTTGAAGAGCACCCATAGATATTTGTTTTACGTCTTCACTAACTAATATTCCTAATATAGATTTTGCTATATGAGAACAGGCAGATTCACATGCAACTTGTGCAACTTCATCCTGAAATATATTATTTATTTTAATATCTATAAAAAATAAAATAAAAAATATAAAATTTTGTAAATTAATAATATATGTAATACCGGTAAATTAGTAAAACATGTAAAGGTGCTTTGCAGAAATGCTATGAGATCAGTAATAAAACCAGATGCATGCCCTTGAGGTTCTGCCAAATTCCAATCATAGTTTTCCAATTCTAAAAATTCATCAAGTTTATTTTTTAATTTTTCACATATTTGTTTTTCAGCATCATCTCTTGCAACTCTAAACATAGCTGATTCAACATCCATACAACTCAATTGTCCTTCATGTGATGTTCTGTAAAAATATGTATTTATTCATATTATAAAAAAATATTTTTTAAATAATTTATTTATTACCCTGTAATATTTGACACAAATTCTTCCAAATACTTAGTTGATTTTTCAAGATAACCGGTATTTATTATAATTTGAACTACTTGTAGAAGTGCCAATGATGGTTTTCGAAATAATGATGATAAGCATCCACTAAATGTTCTTGTTAATAATAAATTTGTTGATTTGCAAATCATTTCATCTATTTCTGTTTGAGTAAAATTTAAATCTTCGGAAAATTTCAAGCAAGCATAAATGAATTCTTTTACTTGTTGATAAACTTTTGGTACCATATCCGAAAATGGAAATTTTTTAGGAAATTCTATTTTTTGTAACTCCTCATCATGGTACGGGAATAAATCAAGAACGTTATCATATTCTTCTTGTGTTGTTACCTAAAATATATATATATTTTATATATATATATATAATATTAATGTAAATAATATAACAAAACCTTCTATGGTATTATAAAAATATACATGAATTGGTAAAAAACTGTCTTCATCCAAAATATCTCTAAACACTTGAACCCAATGTTGCATTAGAACTTCATTATAATGTACTCGAATTTCTTGTAATAAATCCCAAAGTTGTCCTACTGAATATCCATAATTCTGTTAAAAAAAAAAAAAAAAAAAAAAGAAATAAATAAGAATTATATATTATATTATAATTTTATAATTAATAATAAATTTACAATATTATAAATTACTTACTCTTAATGTTGTATTGAATAGCATTATAAGATTTTTTATTTTTAGAATAAGTGTTGCATCTGTGCAGTAGGCCTAAAAAAATATCTTTTTAATATGATATATTATAATTTGATAATATTTTAATAAAATTATTAAAAATTATTAAAATATCGTTATTACTTACGGAATGAGTACGTAATGCATTTACGATTTTCGATAGTGCCATTTGCCATAATTCATCTAAATAAGTGCGTGTAGCTAAGCTATTACCGGTATTTAAAATATGATCTTCTACTACGAAAAATCCCACAATGCCATGTAAGTATATTTGATAACCATTTATACTTTCATGCTGGAAACAATATGTATCAAAATAACAAAAATTTAAGATACAGAAAATATTTTTGTGAAAATTAATATTTACCATATTAATAGGTGGTTGTAAAACTAATCTAGCTTGCTGTTTTCTTTGTTGCCTATAATATGCTTTAAATGTTTCTCCTTCACGAAGTACTGTATAAATATGCATACAACGATAAACGGGACTAAAATCCATTAAATCTTGAGCGCTTAATTCTTCCTCTGATTCATTTGAATTTGTTATATGCGATCTTTTCTTTTTTCGACCAATAATTTCTGCTTCAACAGTTAACTGTTCTTGTGTCTAAAAAAAGAAAACATATTGTATATATAAAAATTAAATTTTCAAGACGATCATAAAATCTCTCAAATTTATTTGGTAATGGATTATATATTAGATTTATATACAACTTTATACGAAATTTTGGTTCTGTATTTTAACTGAAAAAAATTTGAATAAACTATTTTTTGCATATTTTTCTTATTTAAAGAAATACAAAATTTTGAAAAAAATCTGATACATTATAAAATCAAACTTATATTAGAAAATTTTTTTAGATTTTTTCATTATAAATCTTTTAGATGCAAAAAGATTAAAAAGCTAACAAATTTTTAAAAATATAAATTTCATATAAATTTTAAAGCAAGTATTTTTATTTTTGTAATAGCAATTTATTAATATAATTCCCATTTTCAAATGTTTTTATATTATTTTGAATACATTATAATAAATTCAAAATTAATTTTTTATGATATTTCATGCAAAGAATTAATTTTTTAAATATTTTTTTTATTATATATTATGAGATTTTAAATATTTCTACATTAAAAAAAAATAAATTAATAATAAAATAATAAATTAATAAATTAAAGAATATAAATTAATTCCATTAATTAAAAATAAATTTTAAAAAAATTTAAATAAATATATAAGTTTTAATAATATATATAAATCAGAATTTTCACATTTTCTTAAATATGAAGAATATAGCAAAACTGGATAATTCAAATTTTTTTACTTTTAACTATATTTCTAAGTTTTAAGATTGAAAATTGAATGTACAATATTTTCTCAGTAATCTATAACTCTCAATAATTATATAATTTATTACTAAATAAATTTAATTTAAGAACATTTATTTTTCTTAATTTCTATTTTCTTTCTTACTTACATGTCTCATAGCGACTTCACCAATTTTTGGTGAATATTTTCTAATATTTTCTAAAAAGTCTCTTAAATCAGACATGGAAGCATCCTTTATATTTTCACGTAGTCTAAAATTATTGTAATCTGTCAATCACTTAATGTCACTTAATATGTCTGTGTAAATTATTCTTTAGTTACATTCTGCTGTAAAAATAAATAGTTTTTTATCTTATGACACTACTCACTGCGGAATTTGTTGAGTAATTTGTGAAGAAAATCTGTAATTTGTTACTTTTGGTAAATCATGATGTTCTAGTTGTTCCAATGTCTTTAAAGCTGGATAAAATCGTTTATCTTTTAATTGTTTTTGTAACTTTGCATAAGCAGCTAAAACAGGAAGACACATAGTGAGACTATCTACTGCTGCAGCCATATTACTTTCTACTTTACGTGCTTTAACAAGCTCTTCTCCTTTTTCTATTACTTTGGTGGCAGTGGCAGTGATACGTTTATCAAGTTCCAATATCTCAGCCTATAAAAAAATATTTTGTTATCATACATTTTTATTTTATGTATAAAATTAATTTTAAGTTATAAACTAACATTAAGCTGTTGTGCTTGAGAACGAACTTGTAATAGTTCTCTAATTGAATCAATGAAACCTTGATAATGATGATTGCACATTCTCTCAATATCTTTATCATGTGCTTTAATGCGCTCATCAAGTTTTTCCATAAATTTTTGATGTTCGTGGCCATCATAAATTGCTCTAAAAAGGAAATAATAATAATAATAAGAATAATAATGATTGATTTTCATTTTTTTCTGAAATTTTTTTTCCAATAAATGTCTAATAATAATAATAATAATACCTGAAAACAAGGCCTATACTATTAGTATCTGTAGATTCTATTTCATATAAAAGATATTCGTGTTTTGGAACCATAGTTGACAATAGATTGTCAACTTGATTAGTTGACAATCTTGACATAATAAAGTCCTAATTAAATTTTTCTTTATTCTTCTACGGGGGTGCTCACCCCCTTTTCAACCCTTCTAGTGCGCATATGCATGATAAATGTCGCATCTGCGTGAAGGGATAATATTCCAAAAGCGCGTCTTTTAATAAAGTTTTCAATAAAAAAAAACTATTTAATTAAACTTACCGAAAAGTTGGACCCAAATAATCATCTATCGCTTCTATCTCTTGAATAAGAATATCGTATCGTTGCATTTTTATTAAACTCAACTTGACGATTCAAATGAAATGTCAAATTTTAGCAAATAAATTTATATATCTTTATATTAATAATATCAGGTAACTTCCATTTGTTGGATAACAATAAATTATATCAATAAACAAAATAAAATTCTTTGATTTAATTATGACATTTTCGTTATGAAAGTTATGGTTATCCCAATAACATTGTCAATATCGTTTAAACTGCCATCTTCATATAACTATAGTATTACTCTTTTATATATCATGCATACGCATTATATGATGCAATTAAACAAATTTAACGATATATAATATTTTGAATTAAAATGTAATATTTTTTATATCAATCATTTATTATAAATTTATTATATTTAATTCTATAATTTCAGTTATATTTGTATTATTAAATTATTATGAAAATTGATTTTTTGAATTGAATTTTTGGTTACTTAACCAATAATTTATTAAATCAATAGTCAATTGTTTAGAATGTTTAAAATGTTTAAAAATATTTTTATTGTTACAAAATATAATATTTATTTTACAAATAAATTTAAAATATCATGAAATTGTTAAAAATTTTAACTAATTATTGTTTTGTAGTATATTTATATTGTTTTCGATATAATTAGCAACATTAAAAAGTATGAGTACGGTTTACTCAGATAAATTGTTCTATACAAATAAAATATAATGAAAGATTTCATCCATTTGAATGTTTAAATAATTTATTTAGAAACAATTATTACATACTTTATCAAGAGAAAAGTTTCAAATGAGAGAAATCTTCTATTCATATTGTATATTCTCCTAAAATAAATTAATTTATCCGAGCAGACTGTACGTGCATTTGGCGTCTGGGTTGGAGACGCCAAGACATTGGATGCAGTTTCTGTGCACTGTGAACCCCGGTTGATTCTTCTCTATTGATTGTATGTAACAGCGTACTGGATATTCTTTTTCTACTCAATTTTTCGAGAAATTTAGTTAAGAATTGAAAGTTATAAGGGAAAGTACAAGTAAGTACATTGATGTGAAGTTAATAACTATCTGTGAAATCATTGGCGCGCAAGCCTTTGATATGTTACTATTCAAGATTTGTTTTATAGCTAATAAAGAATCCATTGTGAAAATTTATTATCTTAATACATCGAATTATATCATTTCATTAACAATTTTAATAATGAAATAAAATTAAAATATATAGTCGTACACTATTTGTACTCCTTTTGTATTACATATATTAACAAATTTCTCTAAGTGTAAAAACAGTTTTGTGTACCTCTGAATTTTTAGGTAAAAATGACACCAGAAGGATATACGCGTGTTTATGTCGGTGGATTAAATGAAAGTATAAAAAAAGAAGATCTTCAAACAGAATTTGAAAAGTATGGCAAGCTAAACAAAGTTTGGGTAGCATTTAACCCGCCAGGTTTTGCATTTATTGAATTTTTAAATATGAATGAAGCAGAACTTGCTTGCAGCAGTATGAATGGTACAGAAATTATGGGTGCAAAGTTAAGGGTTGAGATTTCACGGGGTAGGGGTCGTGGTGGAGGGAGGGGTGGTATGGGAGGATTCAGAGGAAATCGAGGAGGTGCAGCTAGAGGTTATGGTTCTGCTGCCTCTATTGCATTCAATTATAGAGGAAATAATATGTATGCAGATTATGGAGGTTATTATGCAGGCAAGGGTGGTGGAAATAGAAATAGAGACTATTATGGAGAAGATTATATGACTAATCGTGCCAGTGGGTATGTTACTCGAGATGGATATACACAGGATGTCTATAATAGTGGAGATCCAAATGCTGATTATTATACCAACAAAGGCACTGGCACATCAAGGTATCGAAGTCGTTCCCCAGCTGGTCGTGGCAGGTATTAATAATACCCAGTCCTTGTAAAGTTATATTGTACTTACATGAATTCAATTATGAATGAAATTAATTTCTTAAATGAATTGTTCAAAGATGTAACAACAGTAACAATTGATTTATCTATATTTTTAATGAAAACAAATTTAATCATATTTAAACAAACATAAAAAATTTAGGTTTATTATATAAATATATTGTTAGGTAGATGAATATTTCTAATATCTAAATATTAGATTTATGTTCAAATTTAAATCATTGATTTTTAGCACAAAAAATATTTATATATATTAAAAAAAGAAGCATGATAATATTACCAATTGGCACTTTTATTGCATGTGCAAGTATATTGTGCAATATATACTACAAAAATATACTTTCAATTAATGAAAGATATTCGCCAAATAAAGGCGAAAATTATGTGACATTCTATTTTGCACTTCCATGTTCACAGTCATCGTCATCTTCGTGAATGCACATAAAAGATCTACACTGCATTGCCAATCTGAACTGTGGGCCAATCAACAGCCCATCCTGATGACTACATTTCTATCCAATCTACGCAGCGACCTGTATATAGACAAGAACTACCATTGCAGATCAAGTTGTGCAATATCATTTGTATAGTATACTTTAGTTCTACAGTTTGTAATCATTTTCAGAAACATTACCCATTATTCACAAACAAAATCATTGCAAACTTTATATAACATGAAAATGAATCATGAACGAAATTTGAATCAAGCTATATGAATAGTAGACTAAAGTATTTATATATACAATTTCTATTTTATTTAAATCTGGGGTATTACATATATTTTATAGTTTCAAATAATTTTTTTTTACATATTATTATTATTATTATTATTATTATTATTATTATTATTATTATTATTATTATTATTATTATTATTATTATTATTATTAATATTATTAATATTATTATTATTAATATTATTATTATTAATATTATTATTATTATTAATATTAATATTATTAATATTAATATTAATATTAATATTATTAATTTTAATATTATTATTATTAATATTAATATTAATATTATTATTATTATTTTTTTTTTGTGTACTTTTTTAAGTTTCTTATTATAGAACTGAAGAAAATATAGCTAAAAAAAATTTAACATTATATTATAAAAAGATAAAATCATTCATAATTAATTTTTGTTATTATTAACATTTAATATTAATTGTCTATAATTTTTTATTATTTATTATAGACATGTTCATTATTGATTAATGAGTAGTAATAATATTATTTTAAAAAATGGAAAATTGCAAGGAAAATACTAATTTTAGCCAAATGCACACTACTGCTCGTATATATTGAAATTGTGCAATTTTGCCTTACGAATTTTTATACGGCTTGCAAAATCAAAGTTTAAAAAGCTGCAAAATTGATTTATTATAGATAATTCAAACTATGGCCTTGGAATATATGTGCAGAAATAGTATTGCATTTGGAAACTTTGGAGTATTTATATGGATATTCAAGTGAAAGAAGAAAATTGTGGTAATAATGTTTGCCATTGCTGTAAATGATATGAAATTGGATATCAATTAAATGATTTGCTCTCACTACTATCCACCACCCTGCTTGCCTGCTTGCCTACTTTTTTAGAATTTTCAATATTTATCGATTTCTTATTTGGATTGATAAAAAAATTTGAAAATATTTTGCAATAATCACAATGTTTGAATATCATTGGTATATTCAAAGTTTATACATAACTAATAGGTAGTAATTCGTATTCTAATGAATACATGAAAAAAATGTTTAAATGATGATTTTTATACATTTATATACCCTGTCAATAATTTCGGTAATATTTGGGGTATTAACGTAAGTATTACAATATAAATACAAAAATTTAAAAATTTTAAATAAAAGATATGTTAACATTAACAATATAATCAAGTAACAAATATAACTTAAAATGAATTTAATCATATTATTTTTTCATATCAATTGTTAATATTAATGATAATTTGTTATAAAAATTAATAAATGCAAATCATTTATTTCATATATACATTTTTGAATTTAATATTATTTTATATTAACTAATAAATTCGATCTGCGTTCAGTATTTTGAAACAATGCTCTAATTAATTGTTTGACTTGGGATGCTGTAAATTCTTGTGCTAGTGGTCCTTTACCGCTATCCCATCTAACTTCGATTTCTTTGAGTGATGCACCTAATATTTGAATTAATTCTAAAAATTTTTCCCATTTTTTAACATATTGATAAATCTTTTGATGATCCTAAAAGTATAATATTGTTTTTAATATTATCTTCAAAAAATATTATTTAATTTAATTTTACAAGAATTTTTCTGTGACATTACATATGAAATAATGTTTTAAATTAATTTTAATGTAATTTTTTTATATAGATTAAATTAATAAAAGTTTTTATTTAATGAAAGAAATTAATAAAGAACTAATAAAAAAAAAGTTATATCTTTTTAGTGTGAACTTACCGGAAATATTTGTGGTGCACGCTTAACAATTAAATTAAATAATGTTACTAATTCAGTTGCAACATCAGCTGGAATGTCTTCAACAGATAGTACTCTGATTATTAAATCTTCAATCATTGAATTCATAATGCATCCTAAAATATAGAATTATCAATTAATTAAATATTAAAAAATATAAAACAAAAAATATGAACTGACCTACAGCTCTACAATAAATATTCTCAGGTAATACATCTAGCCAAACAGTTTTCAGTAATTCTAATTGCCTATTACATTGTCTCATTGCACGTTCAGTATTAGGATGCAATTCAGAAGTTTGACCCAATGCAGATAAACCTTATTTGAAATAAAACATTTAAATTATTAATTAAAAAATATAAAAAAAAAATATATTAAAATATATAAGTGAATACTAACCAGATTCTTTAAGAATATCAAAAATAATATTTCGTTGGTATTTCATATGTTCTAAAAAACATGATGATCCAACATCTCTTAATACTAATACTTGATCCGCGAAAGTTAAATTAAGGTTTTGCAAGGATTTCGGTAATTTATCTTTATATTCGAATCCTAATGTGAGAAGATGATGTGCAAGATACATACAATTGTTATGAAACATAGCTAAATAAAACATACATATGATTAAAATAAAAAAGAATATTATTTTTGTTTAGATATTTTATCTATTAAATTATTTGTTTCTTACCAACTTGTTGCGGTATCGTTTCTAAAAATTTTCGATGATGTTCTGGTACCAATCCTGCATACATTTCAAAAAAGTTTCTACACGTATAAAATAATTGTATCGCACACGTATCCGAACTACAACAAGCTTCGTCCAAGATATTTCTTGCAAGATCTAGTATTTCTTTTGCATTTTTACTAAAATATAATTCAAGATATAAATTTTTTTTAACTTCATTAAAAAATTTTGAAATAATTTTAATACCTTATTTGGCATTTTGGAAGCTGAAAAGTATTGTCATTAATTTTTTTATTAACTTTTATTTCATTGTAATCATCTGTATCTTCTAAAAATTCAAATGGTTCCTAAAATTTGTATAAAATTAATAAAAATTTGTATCAAATTTGTATATTTTATTCTAATATAAATGAACTTGCCTGTGGTTCATATATAATAGAATCATGTAAATCTTTCTTCATAATATTTCGTGCTTTTGCTAATAAATCTTGACAAATTTTTTTTATAAACAGTTTATCAATATCCTTTGTATATTCTGATAAAAAAAGTTGATCATTTGTAATAAAGCCTAAAATATTGAATATTGATTGTTATAATTATATTTAATTTTAAAAAAATGAAAAAAAAAACTTACAAATTTCCTACCAATTTTAACCAAGAAGTATTGAAAATCATTGATTGCTTGGACAATAGGTGTGAAATTTTTTAAATCGGCGCTTGATGTTGGTGTAATTCGTGAAATACAATCATTCTTTAACGATATTGACAATTGTTCAAGCAAATGAGGTTGTATTCCTTTCAGGAATGTTTCATCATCATAAATTGTAAATTGAAAATGCTGATGAAGAAACTTAAACAATAATTCCAAATTATATAGCACACTTTTATAACCACATGATTTCTTTTTTTTAAATATTTCAACTGTGAAAACTTTTTCATCAATTACATATACAGAACAATCGTCATTAATAATTGGATTAATTATATAATCCATAAGTGTTATTGAAAATTTATGCAAATGATTTGAGAGATTATCAATATGATGCAAACTTTGAATTAAATCTTGTATATCATCGAATTCATTTTTTATACTTAATGAAACAGCTTTTGCATTTTGATCATCAATACCTGTCCAACAAATTCGTTCATGTAATAATGACGATGTATCAGATAAAAAAGATGTATAAAGATTTAAATATTCTTCTTCAATTGCTGTATAAATATCAAGATCACGTAAATCAGTTTGTGAATTGTACAAAATAGTTTGCATATGACATAATGTTTTAGCTACTTTCACATATAGTTTTTCTTCTTGATAATTTTTAATAGATTTAATACATTCATGTAAATTTAAAAGTTGATTAGAAAGTTGTAACATAATATTTGATTCTTTTAATGCTTGAGAAAGAGTTTTTAATTCTTTTGTGGAACCAGATAATTCTATTTTGACCTGGAATAAATAATATAATATGATATAACTTATGATATAATTTTAACAATTTTAACAATTTATATTTTACATTTTTAATATTATATTTTATTAAACATACATGATCATCTATTCTCTTTTGCAATGCATTCATTTCCTCAAATAATTTTTCTCCTTTTAATACCAAATGTTGATCTCTTGTAAGTTTTGATGTAAATTCAACATAATTATCATCCATGAAATCTTTGACATCATATTTTAATTTTGTTATTTCTTTCTGTATTTCTGATATCTTTTCATGTAAATTAATTTTTTCTAATTTTCCTAATAAAAAAAACAAAAAACATTTTAATTTTTTATAAAACACTTTTTATTTTTGAAATATAAATAAAAATCACAAATTATATTTAAGAAATATTTATTTAAGAACATATAGAAATTAATGATAAGATAATATAGAAATTAATATATTTTTTATATACATTTAAACTTTTTCGTAACTAATTTTATATTTTATAGTTTTCATATTAGTAATATTATTAGTATGTAATATTATTAGTAATATTATTAGTATATTAGTAATATTATTAGTAATTAATATAATTACATTTGACTATATCATATATTACATTTTGTATACATACCTGCTGTAACTAATACATCAGTTAAAAATGATGTCATGTTGATAAAATTTTTTTCAAATATTTAGATTATTAGAATTAAAGATTAGCTAATTGTTTCACTATTAACTTAATATTAAATATATCTAATTTGTATAATAATATTTATACAATATTAAATTGCAAAAAAATAAAATAACCTGCACGAATTTATATAACATAAATTAATGCAGCTGATGATAATGCATTACCATAAACTATAGAATATATAGATATAAAATAGATTTATCATCTATCATCTAATGACATATTGATATGTCAGTAAATAATTGTAAATAAAAATAAAAAATATGTATAGAAATATATATTATACAAAAATTATATATTATATATATATTTATTATTATATATATATTATATATATATAAAAATATAAAAATTATTATTATTTGGATATATAATCTAATGGATATATAATTAAATTTTATTATATATATCAGATATATCTAAATTTATTTATATATATAATTATAGCTAATATATAATTATAAGTGTTAATATTTATGCAATATAGACAATAATTTTATGAAAATTTTTTCATAAAATAAAATTTCATAAAAAAATAAAAATAATAAAATAAATAAAACATATTAATAAAATTGTTATAAAAAAAAATATAATATAACAATAAAAACATATAAATTTTACAAAACAAATATAAATAAAATAAATAGTGAGAGAAGAATAAAAATTAAGAAATTAATGCCATTTTTAAAATATTACAGATAAAATAAATATAAAAAAGAAGAGTAAATAGGAGAAGAATAAAAATGAATAAAAATTGACTATTAGAGTTATTTTTGAATGCTAAAGATATTCTTAAAAAGTTGGTAAAATGGGAATTGATTAACAATGCCATTTTTCGAATGTCAAAAGTATTCTAAAAACATTCAAAAGATGGCTCTGATGATCAATTTTTACTCTATTTTGTTTTCTTTTTATATTTATTTCATCTATAGCATTACATATATGGCGCATATTTCTTAATTTTTTACTCTATCTCTGTCCTTTTCTTATTATACTTTCTTGTTTATATTTTGCGAAATTTATACCTTCAAAAAAGTTCCGATATTTGATTAATTTTATTATTATTTTATCTAAGTAAACAATTAATTGTATATAATTAATATCTAATATCTAATTGTAATTAATTAAATAATAAACCTAAATTGAATATAATTCTAAATTATAATCATATTAATTTTTTGCATGATTGATTACGAAAATATCTTATTTCTAATTTGAACAACATTTGTTACCATTAAGTAGCGCCATTATTGTCAACTATTATATTTTTCGAAATCATTTTTTTGAAGAAGTAGTAAGAATTTTATCTTTTTTTTCTTTTTTATCTATTTTTATGTTTTATGTTTTAAAAATATTAATCATTATTAATATATAGTTTATTAATATAAAACGTGTTTAAAATAAACGTGTTTAAATTGCTTTAATTTGAATAAAGTTTTAAAATTATGTTTAATAATTATATTTTTGAAATATTTTATGAAGTTTACGAATTAAAAATTGTTTGAAAAAGCATTATAATCAATATTATAAGAATCATAGAAATATAAATAATTTAATTATTTGAAATGTCTATATATAAATTAGTATTTTAAATATTTAGACTAATAAAATATTTATAAAATAGTTTTTTTTATAAATTTAATTTTTTTATAAATTAAATTTTTTAATATGTCTAATTTTATTTAATTTAAAATAATTTAGAAAATAATATAATTGATATGATGAATTCAAAATTCTCAAAAGTTATAAAGGATTAAAATAAAGACAGGTTCTGAGCTTCAAGAGGAACTCACCTGTTTCACAACCTATGTGACGTATTATACTCAACCATGTCACGTGACAATCTTTACCTTTCAGCATTAGTAGGTGGTAGTAATAATACTATAGTTCCTTATGGTAGGAACAGTGGGCCTGGAGAACGACGCGAGGTAAGACGCGATTATTGAAGAGATTACAAGAATATAACGAATTGAAAACCAGTTAAACCGCGCCCAATATGACGCCAGGTGACTATTGTACTATAAATTGCAATTTATATTTATTTGTTCGTTACTAATATCATAAATTATATAAAATCTTTTGATATTATTGAATGATTGTTACTTTAAGTTTAATTTTAAATAATTATTGCATTGAAATGTAATCTTGGAGGAATCTTGATATAAACTATAATATATGAAAAATAGTGAATAGATTTTTTTATTATATTATTAGGATGCATAAAAATAAACGGCGTCTTTTAGATTGTGATTGGTAAAGACTTTCATGACGGGAGACTAACAACAGCAGTGTAACCGAGTCGCCACAGTCGAGCTGCAATCTCTCGCGCGTAAAGAAACACGAGAGAAAGGTTAACGCTCGAATTTAAAATACAGTATAGCTCTGCATTTGTGTAAAAGTTCCAGTATTGCCGCGTGAAGAATCAATTTTGGTCGTGATTTATAAGATCTAAACTGACTATGTTGAGAAAAAATTATGATTTAAATTAATCAAAAGAAATTTTCAATGAAATGATAATAAAAATATTTTATATAACTAAAAAAATTATTTAAATGTGATTAATAAAAAATATTGATTAATTTTCTGAAATTAAAAATTTATCCAAATATTATTATGTTTCTATATAAACATTAAAAATGTTATATTGATAATAATCAACGATCGTTACAATGATACATTTAGTGAAAATATAGATTTGATTAATAAATCGAATCATCGTTTATCGATGTATTGTAGTGTCACAATAAATAACAAAATTCATAAAAAGAAAATCGTAACAATCAAAATACTTAATATTTTTGATGAACTATTTTATTTTAAATAAATATTACTATCTTTTTAAAAAACAGTGTATGTAGAATTATCAAAATGTTGCAACAAGTGTCACCACAATCTAATGAAATTTTTAAACGAAATAAGAAACAATTAAGTAAAAAATTAAAACCTGTTATTATTCTTAATAAAAATTAGTGATTAATATTGTGCGAAGAATTTTATTTTTTAAAATGACTTTATTTTTTTAAAGTGATGAATCATTCAAGTGATTTTTTAAAATTAATCTAATAATAATTATTATATTAAAAAAGAAAATCTAGTGAAAGTGTCGAAAAAAATGCGTATTTTGTGTTTCTTACTAACTTTTTTGACTGTTCATGGACAGTCAGAAGAAGGATTTGATCAAACGTCAATTTATTACACTGAACCGATTTTCATCAATATCAGTAATTCCAATGATGATGTTACGGAATTACACGGTGGCCACATTGTTCAGGGTCAACGATTATTGGAAAGATCAAAGAGTCCTTATCTGGTGCGAGAAGATTTGTTCGTGGAACATGAGGGCGAACTCGTGATAGAATCAGGGGTAGAAATCCGATTTGGTCCTATGATCGGAATCACGGTTCGTGGTATCATAACTGCAAAGGTAATGCTTTAGAAATAATTAAATTAATTTAATAATTAAATTAAATTAAATTAAATTCATATTATTGTGATATATATATATATATATATATATGACAATAAAGTAAATATTAATATTAATAAATAAACAATAAAAGTTATCGACAGAATAGAATAAATTTATAAATAAAGTTATTTAAAAAAATAAAATATTACTGAAATAAATTACAATTATTTGAATCAATAAATGAATAAATTTAATAAATATATTTAAAAAAATATATTTAAAATATATATATATATATAAATTTAATATATATATATATTTAAAAAAATTTAATCATTTAATTTGAAGTAAAAAATATTACAAAAGAATAAATTGATTAGCAATAAAAATATGAATTATTATTATGAACATTTATATAAATATATGAATATTTGAATATGCTACGTTGAATGAATGTAAGTCATCTATGATTATACACGTGTTATTATGAACATGCCACAAGTGACGAATAGTGATAATTCAAGTTCCAAGAAAATTTTATGACTATATTTCCAATTAGATTTCACCATAATTCACAAAATTTTTATAGTTCTTTACAAACTTATTCATATAATTAATATCTAATAATTTTCTTTATAATTTTTATTCTTAAACAAATATAGCATCTTTCAGAATCGATATTACTATGGTGCTGATAAATGATAAAAAATTACGCTTACCTTCTTGTAATTTTCCAAAAAAATATGATTTATAAAATTTTAATCATTTATTAAGCTACAATATTAATTTCATAAGTTTTATTTATTTAAGTTAAATAAAAAGTTAAATTAAGTTAAGTAATTCTCATAATAATTCCTATAAATTAATATTATATTTAACAATTAAATGTATTATAATTGATATTAAATATATTATTAATAATTGATATTGATAATTGATATTAAATATTTTGAATAATATAATAATATAATAATATATGTAATTTTATATTATAGGACAAAGAATTTATTAATTATTTCTAATAATTATTATAATATTTAAATATTTAAAAGTATCTTAAGAATCTTAGACTAATTTTTTCATTTAAGGATCATATTATTCTTTCGTTATCTAGAATGAATTCTATATAATTAGTTCCTTGTAAAAGTATATTTAAATATCTTTCCAATATTAAGAATTTATCTGAATCTCGAATATTCAAATACTCGAAGATTATTTTATTTCTCGTTACGTGCTATTTAAGTTCCATTTTGTTTCCATTCTTCGCCTATTTCGGTTTCCTTTCGAAAGAATTCACTGAAGAAAGTTTCATAAATAACGGAAAATAATTAATTAATTATCTAATCTCATCATTTTCTCCTATGAAACAGATTCGAAAATAAAATTAAAGTTAAATCAAGGAAATTGTGAAATGATACATTTAAATCTGCTATGAAAGAAAGGGATTTGAGGAATAAAATATCTTTTTTTCAAAGGATGCTGAATGACCGGAAATTCTAGAAACATGCAAGTTGAGCTGATTGTTAGTTTATTCGCATCACGTAGCGACAATGTAGGATTGCACTACCCATTTATTACGTACGTAAGTACACAGGCTGATGCACAGAATAGGCATTAATATTCCAATCGTCGGAAAACAAATACTTATTAAAATAAAGAGAATTGGAATTAATAGAAAGTTCGTTTATAACCTGATCTTATATCTTATCTTCTTTTTAGATTTTTCAGTTTTTTCAGCGAGATAAGGATATAGATAAGATTCGAAAATAATTTAGATAGATATACTGAAATTTTTCAGGTATCTTATATAAATTAAAAGTGTTTTCTATCTATTAATATATTATGATATATTTTCTAGCATAGATGTATGAATATAAATTATATTTTATTATTTTTTTTACTTTTTCATTTCTAGTAATTTTATTTAAATAAATTACACTAATCGCCATTGTGAAATAAAGAAAAAACTATTTATATTTTAAATTAGAATTCTATTTTTTTGCCCATAAATGAATACACTGAAAGTAAACAAATTCCTGCTACTTTTAACGATATTATCCTCGCGTGACGTACATCTGATAGGCATTTAAAGGCTTAAAGCTAGAATTGTTCACCGATATTGTAGCCTCTAAGGGAAGCCTCTAGTGAGATTAAAAGAAAACGAATGCAAGTAATCTATTTAAACGAGGGATTTCTAATTATAACGTTTCCATGAGACCAGTTAGCGAAAGTTATCGAGAAGATAACTAATAAAGTGATTAAAAAACATGATATGAAGCACACTGTAAAAAAAAGTAACATGAACGAATGAATCAGCTCTATGCTATACTGCCTCACGCGATGCATCTTAGGTCACAGATCAAACAGCAGTTCTTGGCCTGAATTGTTAACTTCTGACCTCGCTAATCCTCTTATGCTTGGACTCAAATAAGATCTTCCTTTCACCTTATACGCGTACATGAACTATTCTTGATCACGGATCAACCGTAAACCCTCCTGATTAATTCTTAAGAAAATAGAAAGAAAAATTTATTTCCAGTCTGTGGTTAGAATTTTGTATCTTTATAAATATATCTAAGTTCTAAAATAAAAAGATGATTTGAAATTGAAAGAAATTGTTTGTGATTTGACAATTTAATATTGAATATTGGATAATCGAACGTCTAATATTTAATTAAAAAATTCAATCAAAAAATTAACATCGAAGAATGAATTTGGAATATTAAAAAGTAGAATACTAAATAAATACTAGATTATATTGATTCCAAAAAGATATACAGTGAGCATTAAGTATTAAATTTGAAATTTATTATTTCGAATACAGAAAAAAATATCAAATTTATACATATAGATAACATCGTTAATTTCTGATTTAAGGGAGAACCACAAGCACCAATTGTATTAACTGCAGCAGAAACGAATAAAGTTCATCCCGTCGAATCACCACTTTTGGTCCGATTAGTCGATGGATCAACTCCATTTGAAGGTAGACTGGAACTTTTTCATCGTGGTGATTGGAGAGCTATATGTACGAATTCTCGGAAGTAAGTATTCATCGTTCATTTATGTAAATATAAATATTTTATATAAATATTTTTATTCTTAATACATATATTGATATCTTAATGTATCAATGTACAGTTGGACCAGAGCTGATTTAGAAACGGCATGCAGACAGCTGGGTTTTCAAGGTGGAAGATGGTGGTCGTGGTTGGACCGACAATGGCCTGCAAAGCCACGATTACTTTATGAACAACCGGGTTGCCGAGGCACGGAGATGTCTTTAATGAATTGCGAGAAATGGTCTGAAAGACAACTTGGTGGCGGTGTTTGTGGTAAAGTTTTAACTGAATTTATAAATATAAGTTAGTGAAAGAGCATCAATATCGTAAGATTTCAGATTATCATCCTGATTTGGGAATATCTTGTCTACCTCGTCATGATGGAGCTACGAAGACGATAAAACATTGGCGAGGTATTCGTTTTGAGGAAGCATTATATACTCGACCATTGATCCAAGAGAATACGCTTTATATACGAAAATCAAAGTCAATTTTACGAAACGTTGTAATACAGTAAGTATTTCTATTAAAATATAATTTCTATTAAAATTCTATTAAAATAGTTTCTTAGTTTTTAAAAATTTAATGAACTTATTTTTGGTATTGTTTTTGTTTAAAAGATATGCAGGAACAGGCCGAGAATACAATGTTAATTCCGCAGTTGATGTCGAAGGTGTTCCACCGCAAATGGAATCGATTTCAGTTCTTCATAATGCCTTTACAGGCATTAATGTTACTAAACCCGATGCTCCTGTCATAATTAACAACTGTACTGTTCAAAACAATAGAGGTAATTTTAAATTTACTATCATATTGATTAATTAATTGCAAATATTATTTCATCTTTAAATTACAGGATATGGAATTTATGTAAATAGTTCATCTGGAATGACATGTATTAATGATTGTAATATATTGGACAATGGTGCTGATGGAATTAAATACGTTAATTTTGATGAACGACCTGATGAAAGATTAGATCGTACAGAGGTGTTCGATTTATGCACATTCCCAACTACAGCTAGTCAAACCTTTCCTGTTATAATATCTATGGAACAAAGCAAATATGCGCCTAATATAAAACATTGTCCACAAGTAAATGAATTTATAAATTATTTTATAATTAATTATTAAAAATATATAAAAATGTAATATTTGCTTTAATATTAGCATATCTTCACGAGACCAGGACATGTGTTGACTATGTATTTTTTGCAAATGAAAACTGATAGAAATAATAGCGCTATGATAGAAATTTATGATGGCATAAGTGAAACAGAAAAGTTGTTAGCCAGAATAAAAGTGAAAAATGGTACACTGCCTCAAAGTGTTACAACAACTAGACAGAATTTATATATAAAATTTATCGCTGAACCACGCACAAATACGATTGTTTTCGTTCGTTTATCTTCAGGCTACAGTAAGTTTCAAAGAATTAAAAAATTTTAATAAATTATCATGAAATAATTAAATTTTAATAGAATTTTCAAATAAAATATTTAGTTACATAAAGATTTGAATTTTTGTAAATTGCTAAAAAGATTTTAAACATAGCAAAATTGAGTTTTTATAATTATGATTTAAAGAAATATTTTTATATATTTGTTTAGAATAATTATAAAAACTAGCATATTTTATTCTAGAAAAAATCTGCGATCTTAACGTGACTGGAAGTATTATAGCTGGTAATAATGGAAGAGGAATCGCAATAGAAAAATTACGATCAGCTCTACATATCCATGAAACCTCTGTATCTGGCAATAAACACTTAGCTGGTGTGCATGTATTAGGTGGTGCCGCGGATGTGAATATTACAAGTAGTCGTATATCTTTTAATATGGGAGATGGTGTGAACATTACACTCACAGGAGGAAATCGCAATATATCCCGGACAAGTATTTCCTCCAATCAAGGTTATGGTTTTGCAGTATGGTTAAATGATAGTTTAACAACAGAATATCTCTATTTTAATCAAACTACTATAATAGAATATTCACAGATATTTCGAAACAAAGATATTGGCATTCTAGTAAGTATATATATTTTAAAAGATATATATATAAATTTTATACTTAATATATTATAAATTAAATAATATAAACAAATATCCATAATTAGTGTAAATATTTATATTATCTACAGGTTGGAAATGCAACTGGTAATTCGTATGTGAATGTGACGGGTAATTGGTTCAATAGTAGCGCTGAGACTGCGGTGCAAGTGGAATCTAGTTGGAGACAGAATGAAGGATTATTGAGACTTCAAATTGGTCACAATTCTTTCGTACAAAATGCAAAATTTGGAATTAAACTGTTTCCTGTTCTCAATTTAAAAGCAACAATAGAATATAATCATTTTAGAGAACAATCTAATGGTTGTATATTAATCAAAAATCCACTTTATGAAGAATTTAATATTCTACCTACGGATATCATTATTAGATATAATGAATTTTATAATAATCGTGGTGCTTTTGTAGTCAACATTGGACTTTCACCATATAGTGATGTACAAAAATTATTATTCACTAGAAATTTTTTACGAGATAATCGTGTTCGAGAACTATTTGATAATGGCAGTACTATAAGATCCAGATTAATTCCGCGTTCCAGGGTTGCAGCTGCAGTTGTTGTTTCATCAAGCAATGTCAAAATTTTTCGTAATATTTTACATAATCCTGAATCACGATATGAAATTGGCTCGCATTTAGAAGATCAAAGTAAAATTATTAATTGTACTTATAATTGGCTTGGATTTGCTGAAGAGAATAAAATATTTGAGAGATTATTCCATAGGTCTATATTATATTTTTTTTTTCCATTTATTTATAAAAACTTAGTTTTAATAAGCTAAATTTTTAATATGCTATTCCATTTCAGAAAAGACAGATACAATCTTGCTAAAATTGAATATTTGCCGTACTTATTACATAGTAGTAATCCAGGGGCCAATACAATTATTTCAAATCCAACATTTGTACCACGATTCTTGACGCCTGGTACAAATTTAGTTGGTGGTGAAGTTGATGGTCTTGAATTATTAAGTTCTGGTGAATACATTGTCGAACGAGATATTAATGTACGACCAGGTGGAAAATTGATTCTTCAGCCTGGTGTCACTTTACGTTTTCCACCAGCTGTAGGCATGATGGTTGCTGGATCATTAGATGCCCATGGAAAACGACCAAGTGATATTTTATTTACACTGAAAGAAGAAATAATTACGGATTCAGCTAACGAAACTTTTATGAACGAAGGATTCAATGAAATAAATGAAATGGAATTTGCATCTGTAAGGCTTCTTGGAGGAAAAACAAATCTTGAAGGAAGATTACAAGTAAAATTTATTTATTTAAAATCATCAGACATTGATTTATAGAATAAATTCTAATTTATATCCTACAGGTAAAAATAGGTGAAAAATGGGGAACAGTTTGTAATTATGGTTGGACAATTCGAGATGCAGCTCTTATCTGTCACCAATTAGGTTTCACTTTAGATCCTGACAATTGGTTTATGGAACGTTCTCAAATTCCAAATGCTGGTATCAATGAAGACATTATTTTAAGTAATGTTAGATGTAGTGAGAATGATAATGATATATCAAAATGTAAAGCGGAAACGGAGCAGAATTTTGAAAATTCTTGTACTCATGAGAATGATGTAGGTGTCAGATGTTCAGAAGCAGCATGGGCGGGTATACGACTAGGACCATTAGCTTTGAGAAGTGATCTCCAATTTGTAACAATAGAAAAAGCAGGCTTGCTCGACTATAGTACTAATTCTTTCAAACCAGGTAATATTTTGTATTATAATTGTATCTAATAATTTTTATGTTATAAAAAATATTTGATTTTTAGCTCTTCAAATCGATTTTTCAAAACATTCATTAGATAATGTTCGAATAATTAACAATCTACAAGATGGTTTAGGAATTTTATATTCAGATATATATTCAGCAGATGCTGTAAATACTGTCAGAAATAGTGATTTTTCACGAAATGGAGGCAGTGGAATTAGTTTCAAACAATTAGGAATGGAAATTATTAATTCTCGAATTGAAAACAATAAAGTTGCAGGAATAAGACATAATCCTGCTCTTTCTGCAGTTCAACAAAGAGAATTCGCAGGATGGTTTTTGCGGGTACCAGATTTAGTTGATTTATCATATAATCCAATAGTTATACCTTATGTTATACCTCATGTACAAAATATTGAATTGGCTAATGAAGAAACTAAATATATAATAACAACTAAAATTACTGGTGATCCTATTCAAAATCGTATTGTTATTAGAGTAAGTTTATCTATCAAAAGGATCGATATTTTTTCCTGTTTTGAAAGAAATATGATTTCTTATTTGCTTATTTTATTTATAGTGTACACCGGGATACATTATTGGTATTCAACTTTTAAATCCTATTGAAAATCGTAGTACAGAACAAATTATTTTACATGATTCACAATATGTTGATCTTAGTCGTGAAACTTGGAATTTAAAACGCGATTTGGCAATATTTCCTGTAACATCAACTTCTTTCGCTGTAATTCTAGAATATGATAGTGGCATAAATGCACTTGGAGGAGCTGTTTTTGTTATTACGTCTCTTCAAGCTCCGATACAGGTATAAAATTAACATATTAAACATTTAATAATATAAATATAATCCAATAAAATAAAAATATAATAAAATATAATAAAATAAATATATTAAAAATTTATAATTTGCAGGATATACGAAGCAAAATTGTAAAAGGTCCTATTCCAACATTGCTAGTAACTAAATCTAAAATAAAGAATAACAAGAAAGGTATAATTGCATCATTTTACAATCGATATTTAGATGAAATTGGCGATCATTTTCTTCGAAAAACAAATGAAACTATACAATTGGTTGCTTGTGAGATTTCTCATAATCAAGAGGAAGCTATTTATATATATTCACCCCATTGGAATATTTTCCAAAATAACATATCTGAAATTGCAATTCATATTAATGATAGTTTAATTACGGACAATGGTAAAGGAATATATCAGTTCAGTCGTGATGCAAGATATTCGAATAATCTCTTCCATTGGATAATGCAAGATAGCACAATTGAAAGAAACAAAAGAGGAGGATTTGAAATACTTTTACCTGATGTGTGGCAATATAATGAAAATTTCACGCACACATTATACTTTGATAATAATACTTGGCGAAACAATGAGCAATTTGGTTTTATAGTTGATGGACATTATGCTACTTTAAATATTTCTTATAATCGATTTGAGGGAAATCGATGCAAAACTGGTTTAATCTCTATTCAAGGAATGGAGAAAAAAATGAAGATTAATTACAATTATATTGAAAATAATACTGGAATATATATGGTGGAATTCAAGGCAAGCAGTCAATCAGAAATTTTAGGAAATGTCGATGCACGTTTTTATGAGAATGAAATTAAACGAAATAGTTACGATTTAATTGGTATGGGCGCACGTCGAACAGACAATAGTCCTAGTTATGTTGTTGGTTTTCATGGTATACAAAAAGTACAAATAAATAGAAATTTATTTGGTGAAAATTCTTTAGATTATGAATTATTGGCTGGCATTAGAACAGCTAAAATTAATAACGAAGTCGATGTGACGGAGAACTGGTGGGGAACTGCTAATGATACTAAAATAAGGTAATTAATTATTTCATGAAATATACATATAAAAAAAATATTTATATGTATTTATTTATTTAAAATTTTCTATTATTATTTATTTGTAGACAAAGTATTTTCGATTTTGATGATTGGAATGATCATGCAGTTGCTAATTATCGACCTTTCTTAATCAGTGATACTTTTGACTCTTCAGTATCTGCATCCTGGCAGATTATAAAAGAAGTAGACTTAGATAATTTAGGTGGACGTATAATAGAAAATCTATCTATTCATGCTAGAGATAAGCCTTACATCGTAAAATCAGATATTACAATCATGCCAGAAGCTACATTACATATTTATCCAGATGTTGTTATGGAATTCGCTCCTAACGTTGGAATTCTTGTTCTTGGAACATTAAAAGCTGTAGGAGCACCTGATCATGAGATCATAATGAAACCAATGGACCGTGAAGATGTTAACAATTTGAAAACGAACGAAAAATTAAGAAGAAATAAAAAAATCATTTCTATGTCAGAGGAAACTATTCGTCTTTGTAAAAATGGACGATGTTCTTCTTTATATAATGAAGGTAATTTTAAATATAATAATATAATGTATAACATAATAATATATAAATATATTACTGTACATTCATGCATATATAAATATTAATATTCTATTATAAATAAATATTAAATGTTCTTATAGGATTCTTGGAATTTTTTAATAAAACAACATTACAGTGGATACCTTTATGTGACACTAGATTTACTGAAAGAAATGCACAAGTAGTTTGTCGACAATTAGGCTATGATGTACTTAATGTTTATGTGTCCTATGATCATAGATATGAGCTTCATCCTGGTTCTTTAATACGCGTTTGGTCATGGCCAGAACCACTGCAGGTATATAGAAATTTTAAATATTTTAAACTTATGCTTCTTCATTTTCTAAATGTAATAAATATTTTATTTATTTTACTTATTTTACTTTAGTGTACTGGAAAAGAAGAGAAATTAGAAGACTGTCAAATTAGATTAAATAGTGAGTTATATGGACACCGACATGAATGTCCATGGGATAGTCAATTCATTTTCATAAGTTGTGGAAAACGGAATCTAGATAATATATACGATTACTGGGGTGGAATACGAATTGCCAATAGTGAATTTGAACATCATTTATATGAACATCGTATTCACGATGTTGTAACTCACGAAACTGTAAGACGTGTTGAATCGACCTTAAAATATATTAATATTATTGGTGCTGGAATTTTGCATTTTGAAAAATCAGCTGCTTTGCAAACAATCATGAAATCTCCGATAATAATGCACGTTAATATTACTCATAGCGCTTATCATGGAATTAACGTAATATCACCGACTCACACGGTTTGTATTAGATTTTTTTTTATTTTTTAAATGAAATATTTTCTATATATATGAATGTATACCATTATTATTTACTTAATAATATTTCTTCATGTAGATCGAATTATTATTCAATACTATTAATAATGTGCTTGGAAATGGCGTGAATATACTCTCAATAACGGGAGAAGGTCGCGAAGCAGATGAAAGTTCGTTTACGCCAATTAAAGATCTTAGTATTCCTTATCATTTATTTAGTATGATTGATATTTGTGATACTACTAAGGAAATTATTCTGGAAGAACGAGTTATAGTTTATTATAAATATGATAATCATCCTGTGAATTGTGTTAAAATTTTTCGCAGTGCTTATAGAGCAAAACCTTTTGGATTTAGGTTTATATTTTCTTCATATAAATCATCTTATTAATTTTGTATATACTTAACTTAAAATTTAATATTATATTTTTTAGGCTTTTGCAATTTAATCTATTTAACTCTACTGCAAAACCTGGCCGAACAGATACAATTACTTTATATGATGGAGATATTTACAATATTAGTGCTAAAAGTATAGGTCACTTGGAAGCTAATAGTATTAATGAGAAAAAATTATTTAGAACTCAGGGACCAAGTCTTAGTATAAGATTATTTGCTAATGGTGCAAGTAATGTACATGGATTTATAGCAGAAGTAGTTACTTTACCAATCTCTGCTATTGGATTCAGTAAGTAAACTTAATATATAACTAGAATACAGAATATTAATGTTTTTTTTCTTCCACATTTAGATCGTGATGTGCAACATAATATTTCTTATTCTGTGATATCTAACTGTCGTGAAGGAGCAATTAAATATGCTAGCGCTGGTGAAGTAAATGCTATGATGACTCTTGAATATAATCAATTCACGAATAATTGTGAGAAACTATATGGTAATTTTTCAACTTGCAAATCAGCTGTATGGTTAGATGTGCAAAATACACAATCTTTATTCTTCAGAGTAAGCATTTTTATATTTATTACAATATTTTTAATAATATTTTTTATTTTTTCTTAATTATATTATATTTATTTTCATTTTAGAACAATGCTGTTCGACAAAATCAAGGTGGTCTTTCAATTCGAGCTGACTCTAGAGGCTCGGCGACTTCTTTGGAAGGATGGATCCACAATAATGTTTTTGCAGAAAATTTTAATAAACCTGCTTTATATGTGGAAGGTCGTCAAAGCAGTCCTTATCAAGAAGTTACTATATTTAGGAATTATTTTACAAAGAATAATGCTCCTTATGATAATAATATTATTTTAAAACAAGTAGTTAGCAACATGACTCTTAATTATTTGCATGCCAATCTTGGTGCACATCTTTTGGAAATTTCTGGATTTGATGGAGTTCGCTTACCTATTTATCAAAGCACATCTCATAATGGTTTTTATAAGTATGTATTCTTCATTCTTTTATTTTTTATTTAATGTAATGAATTTTATTTATAAATTTTATAAAAAATGATTTTAGAAATTATGCAGTGGACTCTAATGGTCGCAGTACAATAGTTGCTGGAACCCCTGGCCAGCAATATGTGGATAATGTTTTCTTCAATCCAGATAATGATTATGAAATGCTTACAACAAATAGATCACAGTATGTATAATTTTAGATATTAATATTATTTTATATATTAACGTTATATTTATATTTTCTAACTATCGAATATTAAAATTATAATATAATTTTTAATTACACAGGCAACTAGAAATGTGGAGATCTCATATAGATGCACGACATAATTGGTGGGGATATAATGAAACACTAGCTGTAGCTGGTAGAATTAAAGATAGAGGAGATTCTCCAGAATTATTACAAGTTGATTATCAACCTTTTCACATGAACAATGAATCCGTTTTAAATGGTAAATGTCCACCAGCATGGGATTTGGTAGGCGATACATGCTATATATATATTGGTGCCCCCATGGATTTCTTTAGTGCTCGAGAATTTTGTAGAGTGAGTCATCATTCAACTCTTGATGTATTTAATTATCTAATTTATAATAAATTTATTTATTATAAATATGTTTCTATATTCTTAGTCTGTGAATGCATCTATGCCATTCATTATGGGTAATTATTTGGAACTTTGGCAATTTTTGCGAAAACAACAGATTCGATATGATTATTCTGATCGTGCTTGGGTACAACAGTTAGATCGGGTAGATCAATGCACAACTTTCACTTATCAAAGTATTGAGATTGATTACTGTAATCAGCTAAGTCCTTTCATTTGTGAAATTGGTATGTTAATTATATATTATTTATTATTATTCTAAGAAAATATATATTAAAAGATATATTTTTCATTACAGATCCTAGAGTAAATATCGATCCATTATCCTGGAGAAAGGATATAATTGCAATGGCTGTGTTAGGATCAGCCGGCATAGCTTTAGTATTATTAACAGCAGCTATTGCACTTTGGATATCTAAATCAAAAAGAAGAAATCTCGAAAGATTAGAAAGACGAAATTCAATCAGACAATCTTTGCATTCTTTACGATCAGTTGGCTCTACATCTGGATTTACTGAACTTGCATATCGACGCAAACCTATTGCAGTAAATATTTTCTTATTTCAATCAATTTTTCTATAATGATCTATCGTATTAACTTAACGTAATTATTATCAAAAATATTTTTAGACAAAACACTCTACAGACACTTTAAATTCAAAATCATTAGATTATAGAAGAATGTTAAATGGCGGAAGCATAGATTCAATGGATAAATCTCAATTAAATTCTTCTATGGAAGACAATCAAAGCTATGATGTATACGAAGCACACAATCTAAGATATTCTCCAAGTACAAGTGACTTCAAAAGTAATACTCAACAATATGGCACCTCACAAAGCGCAGAAAATCCAGTATTTGATTTAACTTATCGTAATGAAGGTTTTAGAAATCATTCCACATTTACTTCAAGGAGCACCAATGTGTGGCCTATAGAATCTGTTACAGAAACTATTGCTGACGAAACTGCAGCTATTGATGCTATTAACGAAAATTCTTATCTTAATACTTCTACTCTTCCATTGAATTCTAGCCTTGCCTTGACTGATTCAATTAGTGAACTGAAACATGACATTGAAACATCAGTATCTTACAGTCCAATGGATTATGATTCAAAACGCAGTTATGATAATGCAACATTAACTCCAAGTCAAACATCAGAGCCTGTTCCAGAATATGCTCCAAACTTTAATCCTCCAATACCACCTCATCCTTATCATTATCATGAAGATAGACCTAGGAGTGAGGCATTATTAGAAACTAATTTGGATACTGGAGAAGAAAAACCTTTACGTTCAAAAAGTGAAGTTTTGTTAGAGACTAATTTGGATGTATTCTTGATAAATGAGCCAACAGAATTGACACAACTTTCAATTGGAGCGCGAAGTAAAAGTCAGCCTTTGGAGACAGCAATGTAAATTGTTGATAAAAAATAAAATAGAAATAGTCAATTATTTTTTATAAATGTAAAAAGAAAAACTGCCAGAAATAAGTTCATTATTGGATTATAAGTTTTATATTATAATATATATTATAGCTCATGATGAAAGAATTTTTATATGGAGAAAATTTCAATTCAATTATTGTTTAGCCCACCGAACTTAATATTTAATATTTAAGTTATTGGAACTCAAAAAAAAGATAAAATGAAATATTATTGAACAAAATATTTTATGTTTATCTTCTTTTTGTAGTTTGAAGTCGAGATCTCGATATTCGGTTGGTTCTTAATTTAATAGATATTAATAGATTTTGAATTTGAAGAACTATAAAGGTTATTATATATTTTATATAAAAAGCTTAAAGTAAATAATTATGTAAAAAAAAAAATAGTATATTTACATATTAAACAAAGTAGATAAATCTTTTATAATGCAAGATTTTATAGTTAAAATGATAATATTTGCAATTAGGATAATTTAAAGAATTGTTTATGAAACATATTTAAAATAATTTACATAATTCTTAGGAATTATCGAATAATCAAATAATTAAATAATTAAATAATCTAACAAATAAAAAAACACAATATAAAAATAAAAAAATGTCAAATACATGGTATTACACTGCCAAACAAATGTAAAACAATATACGTTTTTATACTAGCACGATGAGAAATAAATTCGCGTGTTAACATTGTGATAAGTAGCTCTAGCTGAGCATAAATTGCATTTTAATTTTGTTAGAATACACTTGTTCTCATCATATACAATTATGCATTATATATACACATTAAACATACACAATATTTGATTCAGCATGTGAATTATTTAATAGATACAATTTTTTTTTTTTTTTAGTAAGTGATCTTACTAAGCGTCTTCGTAAAAATTTTATAAGCATATTAACAAATTATCCGTCCATACATATAAGTTCATTATAATGATAGTGCCTTATTTGGCAATGCAATATATGTATATGTATAAATATAAATATCAAAAAATATCTTTTAATTAAAATACATTTAAAATACTTCTTTCATATTTTTTATATTATTATTGTAATATTGTTATTATTATAATAAAGATTCAGAAATTTACATTTTACATACAATTTATCAAGCAACAATAATTCAATAAACAATGATCTATTATAATAAAAATATATTTTTCCAAAGAAAAATCAAGAAATATTTTAACAAATAAGAATAAGCGTCGATTTTTTTTGTGCACGATATTTTTTATGTATATTTAGAACATAATTATTTTGTTTAAATATTATTATATATAATTTTATTAAATATTAAATTATATATATATATAACTTAATATTTATACATTGAAAATTGGCAAAATTAATAAACAATTTAATTAAAATTTTTATTGTTATTTTATCATGGCGAAATTAAAGAAAGACAATTTTACTTTTTTTATATATGTTATAATTAAATAGATATTTTGAAATATGTATACAATATATTACATGACATAATGAAAGGATTGACGAATAAATTATGGAAGACTATTTTAAACAATATTGAATATATTAATATTAATATCGTTAATAACATTATTAAATATCAGGATCAGATTACTATTCGTCGTAGCCGCTTTTTTAAATCGCAAAAACGATCGGCAACCAGAAGATCGCCCATGTTTATAATAAGACGAAAGTATCTTACATTTTTTTTTTATTTTATTTTTTTTTTTTATAAAGTTTTTTATGTACTTAAGATTATGGTGCACATATAAACAAAAAAATAGCTTTGTTTGCTCTGCATTTTCTAGATGCAATTTTTTTAATTTAAATATGTTGAATCTTGTTATAAGATAAGCAAATGTATATACAATTTTTTAATATACTTATTATATATATATTATATATATATTAAGTGATAAGAGAATCTTGCCGAGATCGAATAAATAAAATTTTCTATCAACTATTTTCTCTTAAATTTACAAATTATTTAAATATTTTACTTCAATTTTTTTTTCTTATTAAAAAATGAAAAGTATAATTTGAAACAAAAAAATTTTTGCAAATTTAACACGAGAAAATATCTTAATAATCAGAAACTATACTCATAAAATCAAAAACTCTTGATGATTTACTATTCTTTATTCTAAAAAAGCAACTATAAGATAATATTTCTAAATTTTTCAATTTATTATTAAAGAAATAAATTTATTTTATAAAAAAGAAATTGAAGAAAAATCATTTAAATAATTAATATTGAAACTTTATTTCGGAATTATAATTAAATTCAAAGTAATTAATTTAACAAAAATAACAATAGTAGTACTTTACCTTATATTTTTTTAATACGGGAAATTAGCTTTTTTATTTCTATTGCACACATCACAACAAAAAACAAAAAAATAAAAAATTATTGCACCAATATCATGTGATATAGCACGTTACGGTAACGAGAAACATAATCAACAATGGAATTTGTTCGTGGTACTCATTATTAATTTAGAGTACTATTTTATCTCTTACAATTTAACTTAATTCTTAAAACATCTAACACGAACAAATTCTATCTATGAATCAATAATATTAACTCGGAGCACTCGTATTTTCGAATCACCTCGTCATTTTTCATTGCACACTTCATCGCGACAAGAATCGCTGAATAAAATACAACAAATCGCGTGTCACGAACAGTTTTGGCGCGTACGTTTAATCAGATAACTTCAGGTACTTTTAATTCGAGAGTTTTTCGATAGTGAAAATGTCCTTTAAACATCTCAATATTATTGAATAAATCTGTATTACTAATCTTTCATTTTCTATATTTTTTCTTTTAATTTTATAACTTGTATTTATAACTTGTATAAAGTGAAGTATAAATTATCTTGAAAAACAAAATAATTGTTATATATACTTTGATATTTTTTTTCTTTTAGAACGTACGGTAAAGTTTTTGATGATTACTGCTACACATCGATTGTCGATTATTGAAGCTCGTTTCAAACTTAGCTATAATATTTATGAAAGATATGTATACTTATATGTTCATATAATTTGTATATACAAATATTTGTACATACATATATTCGTGGAATATTGCATAATTCATAAGATACCAAATATTTTGCCAAATTTAATTCTTAATTTTTATCCATAAAATGATCCTGGCTTTTTGAATGTATCTTTTTATATCTAAAATTGCACCTTTATACATGAGTGATTTACAGGAACAAAAACAGAGAAAAACATTTGCAAAACTGCAGAAATATGTTCTCTCAACTGAAATTTAATTCAATACATCTAATTCATTCCTCTCCCTATCTATAAAAGCCAATTATTTTTAATATATTTAAAATTTTCAAGATTTTAAAACTAAGTTCTTTTTATTCAATAAATATTACTTTAAGATAACACATTGAGAAAACTGAAAATTAATTACAAAAAATATTAATATCACATTGCCATGGGAAAGAAATGAAAAAGATAATTAAATATGCTATTTAATTAGAAAAGAATAAGTTGAAATATATTATACAGAATGTCCCATAATAAAGGAGGAAATTTTCGAAAATTGATTCAATCTCTAAAAAATTTTAAAAAGTTTATATAAACATATTTAAAATACAAATGAATGATATTTTACAAATATTATACAACTCAACTCATAAACAAAATCAAGTATGTATAAATATATTCATATATTCATTAATATATATATTAATATATATTAATATATATTCATGTTTATATAAATTTTTTCACTGTTTTAGATACCGAATGATGCTGAATTTCCAGAATATTTTTCATTTGCTACGAAGCATCTTGTATAAACAAATTATGTAATTGAGCGATCAGTAAATCTCAGGTATTAATGTTTTCAATCTAATAGTTTAACAATTAATAACACAAATGTATCATATAATAAATCACTGTAGAAGAATTATAATTATAAATATGTATTTTACTACATACAAGTAAAATCGATTATAAGAATGAATCGATATTAAAAATCGAGGCAGTAATAATATTTTAACGGAAAATGTTCGTGAAATATTTGTAATATTTATAGCAGATTCAATGAAAAATAACTATAAAACCGCATTATCGTGCGATTCGTAGCCTCCTACAGCGATTCAAATAAACCAATGAACCGAAAGCTAACATGAAACGACACTTTGGAATTGCAAATAACTTATTCAGTATAATAAAATTTGAATCTTTACAATGAATTAACGATAATAACGTATCTCGTTTGAATAATCAGAGATAGGGTATATATTAAATTTCATATTAAAACTTTAAATTAAATTAAGTAAAATTCTAAAAAATAAAAACGCTATTTCGCTAGTAATTTTATTTCTTTTTTTTTTTTGTTTTTTTCTTTTTTAATATCTTCGATCACTTTCATCATGTTAAGCGAAAAAGATTAACATGGTCAATGTGATCAAACATAAAACTTTAATTTGATATACGAAACCACAATGTTACAAACAGAATTGTCAAAATCGAAATACATATTCCGAACACATTTCGCCAACATTATAGTTAATTTTATTAGGATTATTTAATGTCACGCAAGTAATGTTAATAATGAAGCATGAAACTGCTATCTGACAAATAAAATTCCTCTGATTAGTAGAGTAATAAAATTTGATATATAAACATTTATGTTTTAAATAGCAAGTCAGTAAAAAATATACATTATTATTAGCAATGAATCATTAAATTCTTAATAAAATTAGCAATGTTAGTAAAACATTGGAATATATTTTTTTTAAAAAAACAGCCACATAATTCGATTTTGATAATAATGTGATCACCGAATCGTGAAAGCATTAAATCATTGCGAATTAGTATTTATTAATATGATTTTCATCAAATTTATTATTCGAATTTTGAATATCGAATCTACATTGTGGTCATTCATTTTCTATAGACCTATTTAAAATAATTGAAAATCTACACAACCAAACGATATTGCTCGATCGTGATTCTTTATTTCCAGGAATGTAGCGCTCTGATACTTGACTCATAGAGCACTGAATGAAATGAAAAGAAAAAGAAATATAAAGAAGGAGTAATAAAGTCAAAACTTTAAAGAAAAAAATGAAGGGATCAAGAAAATAGAAAACGTGCTGTGCACATTCTGTTCCAGAGGAACTGAAATAAACGATAAGAAAGAAACGACATCACTGTGTTATGCTACGACGACTTGCATCTGCCTCTAGACTAGAAAGAAACGTGCCACATTGAGACACGTTACATTTATGGGGTGGGAATTGGGAAAGGCTTCTTTCGAAGATAAGAAAAATATATGAATCCTGTCATCATTCTGGATACTTCTCGAGATCTTGTTTCACAAATTTCCTCGACGTTTTAGACAAGAACATTCTTCTTATCATAAGTATACGTACGTTTTTTTTTTGCAAGTAGTAGGAAATCAGTTTCTGTCGTGCGAGGCTGAAAGATATATATACTCAATTCTGCCGATGATCGAACGTGCTGCAGAATATTTAAGATAAATTTGCCATATGAATCTTGATCAAACGATCATCAAACCATAAATACTTCGACGAACGGATTGCATTCTGCTTGAGAAGGTGCAGGAACAGGAACACGTTTTTCTAAATCCATTCGTGGAAGAAAAGCTTCAATGCGTGGTTCTGCGGTTGGTGTATTTGTAGCAGGTACAGTCGCTCCTGGTGCTAATTGCAAACATTCCGCTGGAGTTAACTGAAAATACAATTATATGAAATAAGAAATTATCAAAAATATTTTTTAAATTAATTTTTTTATAAAAAGTTCAAAAATTTTAAAAATATTGTTTTGGAATATTTACCAAAGCTGCTTGCTGAGGAATCGCCGCAATACCACCAACATTTGTTGGGTTATAGTAATTAGTTGGACTAACTGGTGGCGAAGGATAAGGCCAATAAAAAATTGGAGGCGGATAATGTGCTGCAAATTGTGGTGGTCCACGTGGTAGCATTGCAGCCGCAGGTGGAAATATTGCGACTGGTGGCGGCGGCAACATCGTGCCTCCTATAGATAGAAAAGAGCAAAGATAATCAACGTTCGATCAAATTTATCCGATTATTAGTATTATATCAACTATAAATATTTAAAATATTAATATTTAAAAATTTAATATTTCTATTAATAATATAAATATTAAATTTTAATATAAAATATAAATATTATTATAATATTAAATTATGTATATAATTTCAAAATATTGAACGATAATATATTATACCTGTATGTATTTAATTACATTAATGATTTGAAAGTTTCTTTCTTCGAAAAAGAAACTTTAAAATTGTAGAAAATATAACTATTCAAAATAAAAGAATCCTTTTATATTTGTTTTGCTTTCAAGCAATTATTTTTAATTAATTTATGATTTTCAGATAATTTTTAAAAAATTTAAAAAAACGAAAATAAAATTCAATACCATAGATTCTATGTATATACAAATGTAAGAAAAGTGCCCAACTATGTAATCATATCACGATTCGTGGTCGATGATATTGTGCAAAATATTCGAATATATTCATTATTATTTGCTTCGTTATTTTTTATAATATTAAGCTTATAATTTTTTATATTTGCTTTTCTATTCACGTGTTCCCGCAACCTATACGATTTCACGATTAATCTGACGTTTTTCTACGGTCCATGCGAAAATTTCTTTCTTCGAAAGTTATCCTTTAATTACTTTTTCTAGATTTTTATTCGTAATCTCGCCTGGATCGTATAAAAGCATGTCATCCAATGGAATAATGATTTGGACTTGGCCTACCTGGAAGCACAGGAGTTAGTATTTGTAGATCCCGCTACCAAACAGCAATCGACACTGCACCATTGTAACACGATATATATGTATGTTTTATATATATGTAGCACCAACTTGCGATTTCGCCCCTCTGCCAAATCACCAAAATTCACTCAGACTCTCCCTTTTTCATTCTCTCTCTCTCTCTCTCTCTCTCTCTCTCTCTCTCTCTCTCTCTCTCTCTCTCCCTCCATATTTCTTCCTTGCTTTCCTCTCTCAAATCGCTTTTTCTCTTTTCTTCCTTTTCTCCTTTTTTTCCTTCCTAATTCATTAAAATCTCTTGTGACAAATATTATTTATTTATTATTTAAAATTTTTTCAAATTTT